>NC_050451.1:35948735-35950300 GCF_903995425.1 Onychomys torridus
TGTGAGGGGCTGTCTTGATTGATAATTGATATGAGCAGATCCAGCTCGGACCCACCTTAAGCGGAGCAAACCCAGTTCCACTAGCCAGTGTGAGCTGGGCTGTATAAGGAAGTAGCAGAGAGGAAGAACAGAGCTGGGCAAGCGATTATCTTAATCCACTTGGTGAAGTTCTTATCCTGTGACCTGTGCAGAGGGTTTCGTCACTGAAATTTCCCACGTATAGCATCCTTGTTCTGGATCTCTGACACATTGCTGAGCATGTGGAAAAAGAATAAAAACAAGACCAAAAACTTCGACTATTTTGGACACTCCTATTACAATAAACAGAAACCTCATTACTCAGCTCTCACACATTACCTTTTTGGTGCATCATCCAAAATCCAAAATTAAACCAACTTGAGGAGAACGAAAAAACATCGCTTAAATAGAACGTTTGAATACCCCTATGTGAGTTTCGGCCGTTCTAAACAAAGATAGAAAGACTTTGAGACAGAATATTCAGCGGTACATTACTGTCACAGAGTACACTTAAGGAGTTGTAACGTGTTGCAAGTAGCCGTTCGGTTTTCAGATGAATGGAATGGGCAATACCCGCCGTATTGTGAACCTATTTTCGTATATGAATACTTGTACCTCTATCACCTTTTCCACTTCACAGAGGAGATAAACTATCGTCTGAAAATCGCAGAGTAGTTCACGAATATTTAGGCAATCAAGTATGTTGTTAGCAACAGTGCCATCCTCATACACTTTTTCACTCTTCCCTGTAGTACCATAACAATGATACTGGTAGCAGAGATTTGGTTTGGCGAAGTTCAGAGTAAAGAAATTCGTCATGACATTTTCTCTCATGCTGATTGTGTGATACCCAAGAATAGGTGAATTCATTTAATTTTTTGAAATGTGGCTAATTTAAACTCACCAGGGGTAGTTTGAGCCTGTACTCATTTGCAGAAGGAAGGATTAGAAGGCAATGTAATTGCTGACGAGTTAGCTCAGGATTCTGTTTGGTGGGATCGCCCATTTGTAGATTTCGAGGATTAGATTTCGATGGTAGTCTCAAATTATTAAATTCATCAGGAATGCTCTGGGTAAGAAACAACTGCTCAAGTCGTACTCTTCCTCTCAAAGCATCCACTGAGCTACTGTCTTCTGTCCCAGCCTCCCTACATGAATGCCATTTTTTTTCCTTTTCTGTCGATTAAATGATCTCGAAATAAATAGTGAAAATAAGACCTCTGAGAAAACTTGTAAGGTCTCATCCCATCCCCAGTCAAGATGCTTTATATCTTCTTTTAAAAAGAAGTTTGCCTTGTATCAGTCTACTTATACAGGCGAAACTCATGCAATTTAAAAATAACAAACACTGACTAAAGACACTAGCACCATCATTTTAACCTCCGTCACTTTCGTGGTTGTAGCTCTTGGACTTTATCCCAAAGATTTCCCAAAGGAGAATTTAATACACTTTATCTATTTGGTTGCTGAATGAGAGAATGGCTCAGAGGTTAAGAAAGCATGACTGTTCTTCCAGAGGTCCTGGAGGTTTAATTTCCCAGTAACCC
>NC_050451.1:36672072-36739572 GCF_903995425.1 Onychomys torridus
CACAGAAGACGCCAGAGGGGAGGCAAAGCTTGTGATTCCTCACTCAGGGTTACTGCTGCCAAGAGCTGATCTGAGCCCCAAACATTCCTGTTCATCTTGACATCAAAAGGTCTACCTCTTGGGCTAAGCATGATCACGTGATCTGGTGGAGTTGCTGAAAGGTAGCTGGAGAGACCCAGGAGTGTGGGGAATTTGCTGACATGGGACGGAAGCTGGGCAATGGCTGGTCTCTGAGACCTGTCTTAGAGCAGGAAGTGGCCCAGCTCCGTTTCTGCAGGAGCTCCTGGAGGCTGGATTCACAAAGGTTTCTTGTGAGTATAGACAGGGAAGTATGGCAAGGGGTATCCAGATTCATCCAAGAAAACCCAAATAATACTGACTTTAGCCTTTGGTTCATTTTGTAAGCAAGATTTTTAAAAAATCAAGCTTTAATTACAATTTATTTGAAATGTCTTTCCTTTTTCAGAAGTAAGAACTAGGTTCCAAAACTTAATGCTTCTATGGCAGTGAAAACCCAGCAGCCTGTTTGTTCTTCTGGGCTCTTTAGTTGGAATCCCAGGGTCCTTTCTCAACCATCTCCTCTCCCTAGACAATTTGCACATGGACTGTGCAATATGACTAAAAACGTAACTTAAAGAAGTGATCAGGATAGGCCTGATGACATGTTCTGGTAGCCCCAGACACTAGAGAGGCTGGAGCAAGAGGATCCATTGAACTCCAGAGTCAAGGCAACTTAACATGAAGCCATCACACACACACACACACACACACACACACACACACACACACACACACACATCCAGCTAAAGTATCTACTACAAACAGGTTCTCAGGTTCTCTTTGTTGAATTCAGTTTCCCTGTTTACTCACACACCGTGACATACACTTTGAGAGCATGGATGGCCAGAAGCCCAGCAGCGAAGGGACAATACACCTTGTGTGTGGAATCGCTGCCCTGTGAGACAGTCTGGACGCCATCTTGTTTGTGAAAGCTAAGACTATTTGGGTACTTGCAGGGCATCTAGCACTAAAAAGCAAAAATCCCCCAAGGCTGAGATAAGATGATGGCCATGGCTCATGAGAACATTAAATGGAAAGAGACCCCACTCAAGTTTCTTAGGCCCAGAGTGGTTCAAAACACACCAAACTACTAAAAGACGCTTCTCAAACTCAAATACAAGTTTATGTTAAACTTCTCCACAGACTAAGTTGGCACTACACAATCAACAAGTAGCCATACGAACACTGGAGAACCTCTAACACACATCCAGCATTATTGTTCCCATTCACAGATGAAGGCCAACGCTGGCGCTTTTGAATTTCAGAATGAAAGAGAGAAACCGAAATAACCAGCCTTCTTCAGGCCCACTCTGCAGAGCTTGTGAACTCAGCAAGTGTTCCCCTGAGGGCAGGGCTGGCAAGGGTCTGTGGTGGTGGCCAGCCGACCCCTCCTGGGGATGAGAGTGACATCCAGGAAAGGCCTCAGGGCCTGCAGGGCTGCAAACTGAGAAGCCTCTCTTCCCAGGCTCCCCACATAATCCTTACGGTGAAGAGCCCTCCTCTCCTCACCCTCTGTCAGGACAGCAGTGAGTGTTAGCATTTTTGGGCTGCTTCGAATTCCTGCCTGCCTGCTTTTGAGCACATACTACATTTTAAAACTTGTTGGTTTCTTTCATGTTTTATTTGACCCTATGTAATTGCATTCCTGAAGGAATAACAGGCCCCCCTAGTGATTTACACCCTGTATTAAATGTCAGTTTTGAAGAGACACAGTTAACAGTTTGGTTTAACCTCCTGCCTTCCCTCTCTCTATTACTCAGGGCTGAATTTGTGTTCCAGCTCAGAGGAGTCTGAGGGCGGGGTGAAAAGATCGAAACCAGTTAGAGCAGGGGCCAAGTGGAGCCCAGGAAGCCACCCAGCCAGAGTAGAAGGAGCTCCCTTTCCTAAGCCAGGCTCACTGTCTTCTTAGCCCGCTAGAGAAGTTGGGAGTCGGAGCCACATTCTGAGCCTGGGATGAGTCCCAGCCTTGCAGAAGCTAAAGAAAACAAGAGAAGCATTATGAGTTCAAGGCCAGTTGGGGAAGCAGAGTGAAACCTTATCTTTAACAACAACAACAACAACAAACACACACACACACACACACACACACACACACACACACACACACACTGGAACCCTACCCAAGACTAGCTGGAGTTCTGGTTCCTACCTGCCCTCTCCATTTCAGTTCCGGGGAGCAACAATTGCCATACACCGTGTTTCCTTCTGAACCATTCAGGGCCCAGTGAGGAATGGGTTTGCTGAAGGCCTAGGTGAAAATGCAGTCTCATTATTTTACATTATTTCATCTCATTTTGGTTTAGTTTTATTTTTTTAACAACTGCTGCCATGATGATTTTACCGTTAGTTAAACTATCTCACTTGCCTTGGTAGAGTCACTTAAAATCTATACAGTAGCTACTTAATCACATGAGTGAATTGATCTCTCAGGAACATCTAAATACATGGTGATGGTAGCGTATTCCCTGTGATTCTCAGTGTGTGCACAGGCATGTTTGTATTTAAAAACTAGAACTATCCCATGTACTAACCTGACAGGCAACTTAAGCAGTCATTATTACTAGAAATCCACACTCTAACTGTAAAACCAGAGACTGGTGGAGAAATTGCTGTGCACGGGCCAGACTACATTTATTTTCTACTTGGCTGGGCTCTTCTCACCCTACCAGCTTTCCCCAATGACCAGACTCCATGGCCTGATTAAAAAATGACTGCAACTTTATACCAAAGAAAGAAGGAAGTAGGAAATAAAAAGAATTATTCAGTTCTCTGCCAGGGCAAAGGTGTGACCTAGTTTGATCATATCACTCCTGAGACCTTTAATCCTCAGCTTGCACTCTGTGGCCACTTAGAAGCCATTAGCTAAAGCTATTTAGCCTGGAACTGTGTATCCAGGAGAAGAGTTCACAGGGACTGGGGAGATGAAGAATGGATCTTGATCTTTCTTCCTAAGTCATGCGAGGTAGCTTATAAAGTCAATACACGAAAGCAGAGGGAGGATGAGGGAAGAGAAACAGGACTGAATCAAGCAGGATGTCCCTGAGGGGCAGTAACCACCTGCAGAATGATCGGCTCGTCTGTCAGCGCGGGCGCAGCCATCAGTCGCTAATGGAAGATGGATAGACACAGTCGCCCAGTGCTAGTACTGGGCGAAGCCATTGTGATGGGCCACTGCAGCCTGGCTCACATCCCAAATTATCCTCTAGCTGCTCGGTCCTGCAGATAGGTCCCGTCTCCAAGAAATTATAGAAGGAACAAAATTAAAATTCATCTTCCATTCACAATAATCACCCTTAGTCCACTTAGTACATCACCATTATTACAATCATTGCAGTTTCCACTACTATCTCATTGTCCTGTCTCGTGACACTATTGGGACACTTAAAATAGTCAAAAGTCTGTGGGTCAGCTGCTTCTCAATCCAGACAGCCCAGAGCAGGGAGGGTTTTCTTTTCGTCTGTCTGTCTCTTTCTCTCTCGCGCGCGCTCTCTCTCTCTTTCTTTCAGGTGTTTTGTTTTTAACATTCACATTTTCATCAGAAAAAAAAATCTAATCCTAACCATATTGAAAGTGCATGCTTGGTGGGGCATGGTGGCACATGCCTTTAATCCCAGCACTCGGGAGGCAGAGATGGCACAGATCCCCGTGAGTTCATGGTCAGACTGTCTACATAGTGAGTTCCAGGTCAGCCAGGGCTATGTAGAGAGACCGTGTCTCAAAAAAAAACTAAAAAAAAAAAACCAAAAAGGAAATAAGGAAGGAAGGAAGGAAGGAAGGAAGGAAGGAAGGAAGGAAGGAAAGGAGGGAGGGAGGTAGAGAGGGAGGGAGGGGGAAGGAGGGAGGGAGGGAGGGAGGGAGGGAGGGAGGAAGGAAGAGCACACTCTAAAAGGAAGTCTTCCACTGAGTGCAAACTCCAGGGAATCTATATCCACTGCCAATAATTCCCTGGCAAGACTTTGAAACCCTCTGATCTCAAAAACAACATTGTAATTAGCGTCATGCAGAACTAATTGCCAGATTCCAATATGCTCAAAACTTTCCAAGTGGCTGAGAGGTGAACTGCAGAGGTGGCAAGTTCTGGCCTCAGATCTCTTCTCTCTTTACTTCTGACAGTGATGCTGGAAACTCAGGCAGGCCAAGAGACCTCATCTGTCCATGAGATCATCCCTCCCACGCTGTGGTAGCCTCACCAGATCATGCTCTTGCCACTGACTGAGCACATGTGCACTTCTAGACTGAGCGGTCCCCACTTTCCTTCGTCTCTGCCCTCATCAGACCTGCTACCTTTTGTCACAAAGAAGCTGGTAGACAGCTGGGGGAATAATGGTTCAGGAACTAAAGAAAGGGATGGGGCACAGGGCAGGGAGGTGGAGAGATGGCTCAGTGTTTAAGAGCACTGGTTGCTCGGGCTGAGGACCCAGTTCGATTCCCAGCACCCACACAGGGTCTTATACCCTCCCATAACTTTAGTTCCAGGGGATCTGATGCCTTCTTCTGACCTTCATGATCAACCCCAGACATGAATGCATTGCACATACGTACATGTAGACAAACACTCCTACACATAAAGTAAAATAACAAATCTTTTTTTTTTTTTTTTTTTTTTTTTCAAGAAGCATGTTTTTGAGCTGGGGTTGGAGCCCAGGCTTGGGAAGCAAACTGATCTGGGTTTGACATCCAGCCCAAGCCCTTCTGAGCCATGTGATCTTAGCAGGACACTTGGCTTCTGTCAATCTCAGCTCCCCACCTGTACCACAAGGATCCTTCTAGAATGACCATGAGGAGTGGAACTCATGCTTGGAATGAGCAGGTATTTAATCAGTGGATCAGTTGTGCCAGAGTGATAGATAGGTCTGACAGTGACCCTCCAGGAGCGGCTCCAGAGCGCCCTCTGTACTTCCCCTGCTGGCCCTCTTCCTAAGGTGCTAGGAACCCTGAGCTGGGAGTCTCATCCCCCACCCACACTCCCTCACTGGCCTCAGGCAAGTCACTTATCTGACTCAATTGCTTCATCTGGAAAGGGGAGAAAATAATGTTTACCTTCCTCAGAGGAATGTTGGGAGAAGTAATGAATGCTTGCAAAGTACCCTGAGATCTACAGATGAAAGGCACCGCGGAATTGCAAAGTATGATTATAAATATTAGTGTTATTCTGACACCTTTGCATGCCTGTGTGTGTGAGCAAATTTGCACCTGAGAGCGCTGGAAAAAGAAAGTAGGTAACTTTCAAATAGGAGCCTCGGAGTGCCTCTGGCAGCCCAGAGACTTTGGTATCTGGCCCGGTTATAAAATCGTCCTGTAGTGAGAACTGGCCCAGAACGGAAAATCAGCAAAAAGCCAACCATCGCCTGGAGTTAAGTCTTCTCCAGGCACCTCTTGGACCAGTGTCCCCAGCGCTTCAGGCTGAGCTGTGACTGCATGTTGAACGTACTCCCACACTACTCGGGAGGCAGAGGAAAAGCCTGGGCTACAGATCGACTTCAAGGTCGTCTGAATAATTTGCAGAAATCCTATCTCAAAAATTAAAAAAGCAATAGTATTTAGAGGTGGGGATGCAGCTCAGTTGTCCTGCGCACTCACATGGACCACTGTATGAGGCCCCGGGTTCAATTTCCAGCATGGGGGAGGAGTAAAAGACTTGAATATGTGATTGCTCCCTTAAAAAAAAAATGGATTATAATTCTTTCTTAAATTTTTCTATTTCCCAACTTAAAGCACCTTACCTTGATCTTCAGAGTTTATTTCTAAATTAACTGTATTCAATTGCATTTTAAAAACTGTCAGAAAAAATCATGTTGCAAAGAAATCCCTTCTCCAAGGTTTCTCTGGCATCCTCCAGGAGCACTGAGCTCCAGGTCTACTCATTCCCTCCTCTCCTTCTGAGACCCTGGTGCTCCCATCTGGCCTCCTCCCTGATAGGTAGTATGAGGTAATAGCATCACATTATCAGCAACGATAACCTATCCTTGCTCCCCTCAGGAGACCCACTCTGTGCTTCCAGGAATAAACTAGTGACAAGATATGGAAGTCACAGGAGGAAGCTGGACTTCCTCATGCTTCAGGACTAACCCTCAGTGGCAGATGCTGCTGTGTGAGGATGTGGCCTCCTCCTCCAGAGGAGCACATGACTGTGAATATGGTCTCCACTATAGGTCTTTACAGCCCAATAAGGAATCCCAAGGATGATTCCAGGTCCAGAGTTCCAGCATTATCAACAGCTGCAGAGTCTAGAGCAGAGCAGGCTGTGATCCTCCTGAAAGAACATTCTCAAACCCCGGAAACCAGGGAGGAGCAGGAAGTCAGCTCTTGAGAAGCCTCATCCCCTTTGCTACGCAGGACACTGAGGAAGCAGGTGGCCACCTCTGGTGGGGGCTGTGACTTGAATTTCCCACAGCTTGTGGTTCAGACATTGTCTCCTGAAGGTGGTGTCTAGGATGGAAATAAAGCTGCATGGAGGTCAGTGTTTCAGACTATGACTGTGGTGCTTTGGAAGCCACGCACAGCAGTTTGGGAGAGTCATTTGTTTGCACTTACCCCACTCTGTCACATCACATGGATGGCTTGAAACCAGACACAGGGGCTTTGAACTACCAAACACGACAAGTCAGAAATATGGTAAACATTTCCTGGAACCACTGACTAGGCCCCTCTCAGTCCTATCATTATTTGATTACGGATGGGTGTGTGCCACTGAGAAGGCATGAGCCTGGAGCAGGCTGGAAAGTAAAGAAAAAGGTAGGGAGGTGGGGCTGGAGAGATGGCTCAGAGCTTAGGAGCACTGGCTGCTGCTGCAGAGGATTGGGATTTCATTGACAACACCTACATGGAGGTTCACAACTGCCTGTCACTCCAGTTCCTGGGACCCAGTAACCTGCACATCCATGATGCACAAACATGTGCTGAGGCTCAAACATTAGAACAGGCTGGGAGGCCCGAGGCGAACTTGAAGCAGAGGGAGCACCACTGAGAGGCTCTGCAAGCAGCCATGTTCTGGATGTTGAGGGGAGGAGCAAGCAAAATGTCTACACTGAGGTCTTGCAGGAGGCCTTTGCCTTGCAGATTTTAGCAGCAGGAGAGGTGAGGCCAGCTCTAAGTACCCTAAGATTCTAGCAGAAAGAAATCTGAGTCCAGGCCCCTTGTGACCCTAACACCTGTGTGCCCGAGCCTTGGTTTCCTTCATTATGAAATAGGCACAACATAGTTTTGGGAATACTCAGGGAAAGGGCTGCATGGCACTTGCCCTTGACCGTGTTTCTAAAATGGATAAACTCATGGTCATAGCACTGCTCTCCCCTTCTGTGCTACTTAGCAGGTCCTGTGATTGTATCTGTGTGGATCTGAACTCCCACCGGTGATGGCTCTGAAAGCCCACTCTCTTGACTTTCTGTCCCCTCCTCTGATTCCATCTGTTGTCTCTGTGTTCTCCGCCTGTCCTTGGAACTGCCTTTGTTGTCTCTTTCTCTTATTTCTCTGTCTAAGAAGTCTCATTAGGCAATCTTGTCTAGTTCCATGATTCAGACATTATCTTTCTGTTGATAACTCCTGGAATTATTTCATCTAGATCAGTGGTTCTTAGAGCGGGAACCCTGGGTGGGCAGCATCAGCACCACTTGGGAACTAGTTAGAAATGCCAAATTCACAGGCCCAACCTACACCATCTTAATCAGAAACTGTGGAGGGGTAGGTTGGATTCTGTGTTAGCTTTTTGGAAGTTCTGTTGCTGATTCCTAGGGTTGTGGATATGGTTTGAGGGTGTTCCAAAAAGGTTTCCATGCTGGGAGCTTGAATCATAATGTGATAAGATGTGTTGGGGTCTTTGTGGGGGGCGATGGACAAGTAGGATGGATAGGCCAGTTATTGTAAAGAATACTCCTGGGTTGGGGATTTAGCTCAGTGGTAGAGCACTTGCCTGGCAAGCACAAGGCCCTGGGTTCGAGCCTCAGCTCAAAGAAAGAAAGAAAGAAAGAAAGAAAGAAAGAAAGAAAGAAAGAAAGAAAGAAAGAAAGAAAGAAAGAAAGAATAATCTGGCCTCAGGTCTCTCTAGCTTCTTCCTTCTCCTTGCTTAACTCTCTGCCAGGGTATGACATAGCCAAGGGTAACGTCACCAGACAGCGAGCAGTTGGTACCACTGAATCTTGGGCTTTAAAGCCTCATAGGTATTGAGCTGGATGAACCTCTTTTCTTTACAAAGTTCCTAGGCGTGAGTATTTTGTTACAACAATGGGAAATGGGCCGACATGAAAGCAAAGTTTATAAACTGTCTGTTCACACAGACATACGGAAGTGGCCTAATTTACATTTCTACTCATGTGTCTTACAGAAACATCAGGTTTAACACATCGAGACCTCGTTAAATCCTTCATTTCTTCCAGTTTTCTTGGTCCACATTTAACCAATTAGCAAATGTCTTAATTAAACAGGGAATGACCAAGAATGGCGTGTTTCCATTGGGCCATCTAAGCAGCAAAAAAAGAGAAGGAAGATGTCGTCCCATGTTGCCAAGCCCCCATTCTGAGCTGAACAGAGTACAACGTGGCTTTGTTTCGTTTTGTTTCGTCACTGATATTGTTTGGATGTGGCTTGAACACCCCCCTCACCCCGCAAGACTCACGTGCTGGACTTTAATTTGCTTTGTAAGGTTTGGAGAAGGTGAAATAGTCTGACTATGTGTTGGTAAGTGGTACTCTGGGAGGTAATAATGGTTAAACTTAGCAGAGCAGAACCCCCATGATTACCTATTATTAACTTCATAAGAAAAAGAAAAACCAGAGTGTGCAAGCATGCACACACACACACACACACACACACACACACACACACACACGCAGCCTATCTCTTGCCACCACTCTGAAACTCCACTGGCAAGAAAGCTGTCACTAGATGCAAGGCCCCTACCTCTGACTTCCAGAACTGTGATCTAAACCCAACCTCTTTTCTTTATAAAGTTTCTCAGATTCAGGGATTTCATTATAGTAAAAAAATAAACTTATATAATCATCGTAACAAAGCCACAAGGCAGAAAACAGACTCTCCGCTTCTCCAAGTCAAGGTTCTCTAGAGAAACAAAACCCCCACAGCATATTTATATTTGCAGATCCGCAAATGGTTCCCAATCTACGATCCTTCCACTTGGAATTTTTCAATTTTAGGCTGAAACAAGAGCAACAAGCATTCAGTAGAAACCACACCAGCTGGTGCCTGTTGATCTGTTCCTGGGTTAGTAAATATTCCTGTGGTGTGTTGGTTGTCAAGAGTGACTATCTGGTCCATCAGATGGATTACATGCAGTTTCAGCTTAGGATAGTTTCAACTATGATGCATTCACTAGGACATAATCCCTTGCTGAGTTGGGGGAGAATCTAGATCTAGTTACCTATCACTACAAGCACACACAAAGAAATCAGTTACAAAGAGTTGAAGCAGGAGATTGTGGAGGTTAAGAAGGGTGAGGATATACAAGGTGAGCCATCAGGCTAGAGAGCCAACACAAGATGAAAGTTGGCTCGCGTGAGAGACTCAGGAAAAGCCAGTGTTTTGGTTCACATACCAAGGCAGAGAATCAGGATGATCCAGTTCAAGGGTCCCACTTCCTTGGGGGAAGTCATCCTTTTGATCTGTCCAGACACTCTCCTAGTTGGATGTAACCCACTTCCTCTAAGGATGACATCTGCTTTACAGGGCTTACTGATTCCAGTACTAATCTCAATAACGAACACTGTCACAAACAAACACAACAGCCAGGGTGATTTTCAGCAGCTGCTCCTGTAACATACAGTGTAAACACATGCATACCGCTCACCCACTCACCAATCAACTGATACGATTCAGAAAGATCAAGAGGGACTGGGAAGATGGCTCAGAGGTTAAGAGCACTGGCTGCTCCAGAGGTCCTGAGTTCAATTCCCAGCAACCACATGGTGGCTCACAACCACCTGTAATGAGATCTGGTGCCCTCTTCTGGTGTGCAGGGACACATGCAGGCAGAACACTGTATATATAATAAATAAATCTAAAAAAAAAAAAAAAAGAAAGCTCAAGAAAAAGAAAACAAGCATTCAAATCCATGTTGACCTTAGTGCAAAGCTTTGTACTCCCAGAATTGCTGGTGAGCTTGGGCCGGACCCCCCCAGCCTCTGTACCAGCAAGACAAACTTCAGCAAAGTGTGAGGAGAGAAAATGATTTTTGTCAATCCATTTTCCTAGTCACAGACTGGAATAAACTCTTCTGGGCTTTGGATAAGGTTTGAGTCTGTCCTACAAAGGTTTCCCATGCTAGGAGCTTGGATGCCGCTGTGGTGACGAGAAGTGGCAGGGCCTTTAAGAGGAGGGGCCTACCAGGATGTCATTTTTCATGTCTGTGATCATAGAGATTAGAGCTCTCAAATGGTTCTTCTGGCTATTTGTCTAAAAGTCAGCAAAGAAGCAAATGTGTGGGACTGGGACGCTAAGGATTCTGGTTCTGCTGAAACACAGACATAGAACAGCAGCACAGTTCCAAACCTCGGGAGCTCGTTTCCTAACCAGAATGTGCTCACCCATCCTGAAAGGAGGGCTCTGCCATCAGGAGGGTCTCAGTCACTGGCCTTTGGGTTGAATCATGGGAGAGTTCTTAAACGACACCGTTGAGGTCCACTTTCATCCATAGTTCCCACTTCCCAGCCCTTTAGTCAGCAGATTTATGGAGGTCTGACCCTCCTAACTCTAGGAGGAAAGGAGAACCAGGAAAGCTGATTGGTGATTCTTCAAGCTGTGCCACAGACAAGGCTGTCACAGCAGCAGGCCAACCACTTGGAGACCCTCCCAGAGCATATGTGAACCCCACAGAACAGTACTGACCCACAGTGATCAAAAGGGAGCCCTTCATTGTTTAAGTAAGTTACTTGCACTGCTCAGAAGGTGGTGAGAAGGGTACTTGATGCGGAAACCAAGTGGCCTTCACAGTGGCAGCCAAGGTGGGACTTCTGTCCACTTGGAGGGAGCTGACCTTGGAGATCCCCGCTGGGAGCCGGAGGCAACAGCACACAGCAGAACTGAGGTCCAGAGGAGCTGATGTCAACTTACAGCAGCAGTCTTCAAGCAGGAACTTTCCTGGACTCTTGTCCTCCTTTCCCCTGCTCACAACACAAGCTGGGTGAGGAGGAGAAGGGCCAAGTGGGTCCTGCAAGATGCTGGTCCTTCCTTCTTCCACCCTGGAACTTCCACTCTGCAAGAAGGCTCAAACAGGAGAAAAGAGACGGTCGAGAATTCACCAGTTCACAGTTCTTTATGGAGGGCTGCACAACTAATGATCGTACTGAAGCTACGCAACCATGACACAAGTGTACTTCAGATCTTTGTTTCTTGAGGGATCTGCGAGGTAACCCACCTACCTGGGTTTTTGTGGGCTGGTGGATCTGAGACTAGGATGTTAACACTCCGAGCGGAAACAGTGATGGCCGCTGGTATCTAAACAGAAGCCTGACAGCGACAAACCGAACTCGCCTAAGCAGGGGCTGCAGTTCAGAATCTTATGTTGCCTCTTCCTTCTGACGAAGGCAAGGAGAAGAAAACCAAAGAAAAGTGTGGGTTTTATTTGTCCTAAAGCTTAAAAAAAAAAAAAAAAAGTCTGCTACTTAAGGAGTTAAGAAATTCACTAGTCTTCTCTAATATTCCAACCCAACTCTTCCTCAAGATGCCACTCAGAGTCATCAGCCTTCTATGCCTTTTGTCAGGTGTTGATGTAAATATATGGACACGGAAATATACCAGAGACCTACTTAGAGCTTTGAGCTCTCAGGGTCATTTTTACTAACCATGTGATTTTCTTTTATGTGTGTGTGTGTGTGTGTGTGTGTGTGTGTTGTTCCTCAGGAACTGCTGCCGTTTATTTATTTGTTTGTTTGTTTGTTTTGGATAGTGTCTCACAAACCTGGAACAACACCATTATTAGACTAGGCTGGCTGCTGTGAGGCCTGGGTTCCACTTGTCTTTGTCCCCCATCTCTGAGATTTCCACCATCACATGTTACTACCACTTCTGACTTGGGATTTGTCTCTCACGTGTGCTGGCTCAGACTCAACCCTCATGTTTGAAGACAAGCTCTACCTACTGAGCCACCTCCTCAGTCCATGTTTTCCTTTTTTTTTTTTTAAAGACACATTATTCCATAACAGTCTATAATTTAGCCACGTTTCTATTCATGGACTTTAACATTATATTTAATCTTTTCCTAAGGTGATGTAGTGGGGGATTTTAAATGCGTCTGCTGACATGTGCAACTATATTTTGCAACACAGATTTCTGAAAATGAAAACTTTGGGTCTAAGATGTATGTTCGTTTTTTTTTGACAACAATCATGTTCAGTGGGACAATCTTAGACATAAGAACTTAAGTAGGTCTTAGGAACATTGATGAAACAATGTCTTATTTCAAAATTTCAAATGGCCTTCTTGTTCAGAACATCTTCCCTCAGAAGGAGATGAAATGGAAGAAATGGAGCCTTCCATGATTGACACCTTCCCCTGTGAAACTGCTTTCTGGAAGGATATGTTCTGGAGTTTCTTACCCACATCATATAGTCAAGTTGAAGAATAAAAGAGAAACAGGACATTTGCACAGCATACTTTTCGGAAAATAGAAACGTAATTCTCTAGCAAACCTCATATCCATGGTGTTCAGGTGGTGGTATCAACATTTTTTTTTATAAATCATTCTTATTTTATGTATATGAGTGTTTTGCTTACATGTATGTATGTATTACATGTTCATGCCTGATGCCCTCAGAGTGCAAAAGAGAGCAGTGAATCCTCTGAAACTGGAGTAATAGACACTCATGACCTGCCACGTGGGTCCGTGGACTGAATGCCTGTCCTCTGGAAGAGCAGCCAGTACTCTTAACTACTAACCCATCTCTCCAGCCTTTTGCTATCGCAGTAAATGCTGCAGAGAACACCCCTCCCCATACTTGTTGTGCATTCTTGCACTATTCATGATTGAAAATCAATTCTAAGACAAGAATTACACCCAGCACAACCCATAACACAGAGTAACTGTTATACTCGATACTCTTCTTTAATTGTACAATCTTTCTGAATTCTTAAATAAATTTCCTTATAAAACAATTAGCTTAACTTTAAAAACAACCCAAATTTTCAGGTTCTAGAAGTTTCGTTCTTCCTTCCTTCCACCCTCCCTCCATCCCTCTCTCCCTCCTCTCTCTTCCTCTCTCTCTCTCTTCCTCTCTCTCTCTCTCTCTCTCTCTCTCTCTCTCTCTCTCTCTAAGACATGGTTTCTGTTGGATAATGTTATTTTAAGGTGTGTTACTTTTGTTCATGTTGCATTTGTTGAACTCTGTGAAGCTGTGTTACTGTGCCTGTCTAAAACACCTCACAGTCTAATAAAGAACTGAACAGCCAATAGGCAGGAGAAAGAATAGGTGGGGCTGGCAGACAGAGAGGATATATAGAAGGAAAAATCTAGGAGAGAAAAATAAGCAGCCAGAGAAAGAGGAGGTCTCCTGGAACCAGCCACCCAGCTACACAGCCAGCCACAAAGTAAAAGTAAGATTTACAAAAGAGAATGGGAAAAGCCCAGAGGCAAATGGTAGAGAGGATAAGTTAAGTTATATGGAAAGCTGGCAAGAAACAAGCCAAGCTAAGACCAGGAATTTATAATTAAGAATAAGTTTCTGGGGCTGGAGAGATGGCTCAGTTGTTAAGAGCACTGACTGTTCTTCCAGAGGTCCTGAGTTCAATTCCCAGTAACCACGTGGAGACTCACAACCATCTGTAATGAGATCTGGCTCCCTCTTCTGGCCTGCAGGGATGCATGCAAACAGAACACTGTATACATAATAATAAATAAATCTTTAAAAAAAGTTATGGGGAAAAAAAAAAGAATAAGCTTCTGTGTGTGATTTATTTGGGAGCTGGGTGGCAGGCTCATAAAAGACCTAAGAGCAAAGAGCCAAAAAAAAAAAAAAGCAAAAAAACTGTGTAGCAGCCCTGGTACTCAATCTGTAGACCAGACTGGCCTTGAACTCACAGAGATCCACCTGCTTCTGCCCCTGAGTGCTGGGATCAAAGGCGTACGCCACCATTAAGAGCAACTCTTTTGCTCCTCAGGGTCTGGGACTCCCCTCTTCGTGGTTGAACATATTCTCTTGAGCAGGGGCTCAGGAGACAGATCACTGTGCACACAGACTTGCAGTCATAAGTCTACAAGGCTGGCATTTTCTGTTCTGTTGGGGAGAATGGAATATACAGAATTAGGTCAGGAAAATCTATTTTCTCTGTTTGACCCTGTGGATTAAGATACTGCTGTGATTCAGATAAGATCTTAGTGTTTACAGTAACATTTTATATACTAAAAACTTGGTCCCCAGTGTTAAGATGTGTAGAACCTTTAAGAGATGAGGCCAGGGCAACACTGTTACAGTTTGGAGACACTGGCCTTGGCAAAGATTAATGCAGTCCTTCAGAAGAGCAAGCATCTATAAAGGCATACCTTTGGCCATGTAAACTCTGACTCCCATGTGTACACCTAGCATGATGGCACATGCCATCTTGTGATGGTGTCTGAAGATCCTGATCTTTTTTTTTTTTTTGTCTTTAGAAAGTACAACAGAAAATGAAACAAGCTACTTTCCATATTTCCTGATTGTTTCCTTCCCACTAAAGAGCAGCATTCCTCTTCAAGGTAAAGCAGGGGCAATCTTCTTTTACTGTTTATTTCTGATGTTGGTGACCCAGCATGCTTGATGCATTCTGAGGGTCCTTTTGCATGTGACATGTCAATTTCACTAATCAAATCACAACTCACCTGAGATAATAGAGACAGGGTTCAGACTGGCAAGGGTTCTGCATGTGTCAATGTAGGGGATTGTTAGAATAAGTTTTTATGATGTATTCATAACATTTTAAAGCTTAATGCATATTAAACAAAATATTTGATGTGGATGTATCTTAATGATATTCCTTAAACATCAGATTATAAAGACTAAATAGAAAAAAACAGAAAAATTTTCTGCAATAACTATTGTTGCTTTTTAGAATATGTTTGGAAAGGGAAGTAAAAAAATAAGAAAATACGTTTTAATTTAAGCACTTAAATAAGTAGTAGTTTCATTTTATTTAGATAGTTAAATTAATGTATATGAAGTACACATTGAAATATTCTTTATTAATCATCAAGCTTTTGAAATAAATCCAGACTTAGTGAAAAAAATAATTTCATATGACGTTACAGAAAGATTCATAGTAGCTCCTTAACCAAGGTTACATGCAGACAATTAATCTTCCTGGGTCTTGGGCTCATCAATAAATGTTAAACTAAGCAGTTTCTAAATAGCCCTCTCACCCCAAATTCCATGATTCTGTGTATTTGGAAGGAAATGATTTATTGCTGTGTGAGCTATATATCTCACTGAGGAATGCAAGGAGTTAACGGAAGTATCTCAAGGTATAAATAGGACTTTTTGTGAACTGCCAATAATCTACTACTTACGTGCAACTCTCTCACAAGTATCATTTGTGCCATTCTTGTCTTGAAGAGCTTCAGTGTAGGAGGAAGCCATGTTTCTAGCAATGTGTCTTAGTGTGGCAGGGGCTGGGGGGAGGGGCTATAACTTTTCCCCAACTGAAAAGCACAAGGAGAACAAATTGGAAATCCTAGAGAAATCTGCACCCAGTACGCATGGATCAACCAGTTTAGTCAAGTAGGAGGTGATGCATAGTGTCTACTTCATTTCTTTTGCTGTTTTGAGTAATGCAACAGTTTAGATGCTGTTGGAAAGGTTGGATCTTAATAAAGCTGCTTATTTGTTGATTTCTGTCCTTCTGCGATGCTAGCACATTTTAAACATTACATGTCCATCTTTGGTGAGGGACTCTGCCTGTTTTAGGCCCAGTCTGAGCATGTGCAGTGGCCCAGGACCAAATGAAAGCAAAGAGATCTGGATTACAGGTTTGACTCTCTGACCGTGGAGAATAGACTGAACCTCTGGGCCTCAGTTTCCTATATTTTATTAAACAAAAATGGTGAATTTACTCAGCCATCTTCCTCAAAGATCTATAGTCCCATGCATGGGCCTGTCAAGGGATTTTGATGTCATCTGCTGTCATTTGAATAAGAAAGTTCATTTGCAATGGCATTTCTTGTTGTCACCCTGGAATGACAGGAGCAGGAAATCACCCTCACATCTTTTGGCTTTTGAATGTCTCACTTTCAGATAGAAGGGACCAAATTCCAGATCACAAAAGGTCACAAGCAGAAAGGATAAATAATTTGAAGGAAGTTGAAACACAGGTTTTATACACAAACAGAAAGGAAAGGAATCAGTAGAGTTATTTGATTGTGTCTGATGTGAACCTATCACGCCCCAAATGTAGGCAAACTAAGGGAATTAGCACCCAACACTAGAAGGTCCCGAGGGTTTCATCAGCTTCATCCAGCACCTCTGAGTGAAAGACAGTGGCAGTTCCGGGGCCTCTGTCTCACTTCCTGGTTCTTTAATGACTTCCATCCGGGTCCCCAAGATGACTGCTGGAAATGGAGGAGCCAAAGTCCATGTGAACTCAGTAACTCCACGAAAAAAAAACAAGACTTCTTTGCTTTGTCCCCAGATAACTGCAAGATGAAGCCTAGTTCATCAGTCCAATAGGATCATGTGCCTGTCTTATCACTAAGCAGCAGGGCCTGTGAGGTGGGTCTTCTGGTTTATTGGGTTAGTCTAGGTGACATTTCTACTCTTGAAGTTGGACACAGAAGCATAATCCAACCCAGGAAGCCCATGAGCAATGAGTTAATGTACTAATAGAGAGTTTTGGATAAGAACAGCCCCCAGAGGCTCATAGATTTGAATGGTCGCCAGAGAGTGACACTAAGAAGGATTAAGAGTGTGGCTTTGTTGGAGGAAGTGTGTCACTGGGGGTGGGCTTTAAGGTTTTGAAGCTTAAGCCAGACCCAGTGTCAGTCTCTCTTCCTGATGCCTGCAGTTCCCGATGTTGAACTCTCAGTTACTTCTCCAGTACCATGTCTGCCTGCGTGATGCCATGCTCCTTGCTATTCTTACTCTCTTAGACAATCCTACCGATGGCTCACGTGTCCTCTCAGAAACTTTCTGTGCATATAAGCATATAGCTATAGGTAAAAATGCACAAACTCAGAGCATATGTTTCTATCTTTTAATGTATATATTTCTTCTTTTGTGTGAGGAAAACCACCTAGATCTAATTCACAGCCCTGTACATGTTAGGAATGCACTCCATCACTGTGCTCCACCAAAGCCTTGATTATACAAGCTCTGCCCCACAGTTTGTTTTAGTCATTTAATTATCTTTGCCTCTTTTCCATATCTGTAATAGGTCTACCCATACTAGTATGGTTCACCAGCTTTTAGCATCTTCAGAACATTTTAAGGGTTTTCCAACTTACCAACACAGCTCTGAGAGGAAGAAGTCAGCCCCTGGGACCACATCCATCTGAATCAATTGATGTGGCATCCCATCACCAGCTGGCATCTTAGACTGTTAATAATTCCAAGACTTTTCTTTGATTACCTGGGTCAGATTCTCTAACCATGGGAGACTGTATAAAGTTGCAATTCAGAGGCTAAAAAATGGATTTTCTCTCTATGTCTGGATTTCTTTTTTCCAGGGAGCCACGCCATTCTGATAGTTTACCGGTAACATAAGCAAGGCTGAGCACATCCCAAGAGCCAAGGATTGAGATTTTCTGAAAAAGCCCTCACCAGAGACAAAGTGCATCCCAGGTATTTTCTACAGACACAGACTAGTAGTAGGCATTTTCTTGTAACACAAGATTCAGCAAGTTGGCAAAGTAAGTGGTACTTTTTCTCAAGCTTGGATCAGGATAACTGAATTGAACTTATTGAATTCATTGTCAACTCCTGATCCATGGGAGAAAGAAGAGGGTATGGTAAATAAAATCTCCAGATAATCCAAAACACATCAGTCAGTGACTGTAATGTGGACATTGACAGTTTTGGTTGCAGTTAACAAAAAGCACATCCAATTTAAGCTAGTTTGACTAACAAAACTAAAGAAAACATGGTTAAATTATTATAAGGACATGGGGTTTCCCTCAGATATCAAGGGTACAAATTTCAAAAGTGACCAGAACCAAACCAAGCTGTTGTTGGTTATCTTTGCTCCTTTGGGGGACCTGCCACCCAGCTCCCAAATAAATCACACACAGAGGTTTATTCTTACTTATGAATACCTGGCCTTAGCTTGGCTTGTCTCTAGTCAGCTTTTCTTAGATTATCAAATTCTGCCTTTTGCCTCTGGGCTTTTACCTCTGTCTATTTCTGTATACCTTTTTTTCACTTCTTACTCCATGGCTTGCTGTGTAGCTGGGTAACTGACCCTTGGGGTTCTCCTCTCCTTTGTTTTTTGCTTCTTCTCTTTTCTTCCCAGATTTTTTCCTCCTATTTATTCTTTCTCTGTCTGCCATCCCCACCTGTCCTTTCTCCTGCCTCACTATTGGCTGTTCAGTTCTTTATTAGACCATCAGGTGTTTTAGATAGGCACAGTAACACAGCTTCACAAAGTTAAACAAATGCAACATAAACAAAAGTAATACACCTTAAAATAATATTCTACAATCCCAGCACTCAGGAGGCAGATCCAGGCGGATCTCTGTGAGTTCAAGGCCAGCCTGGTCCACAGAGCAAGATCCAGGACTGGCACCAAAACTACACAAAGAAACCCTGTCTCAGGGGAAACAAACAAACAAACTACAATGTCAAGCAGTACTAAGCCACTGAGGCAGGCAGTGATGGCCTAGTTACCTAGCTGTTGCTTCTGCTTGGCTTATCTCACCTCCACTATGTCCTCTCTATAGGTTGGTACTCTCTACTTTTCCAGTTTATGTGATATCTTGTTGACTTTTGCATCTCCACCAGCATGATCACAGCAAGACATTATATGCATTCAAACATTCCTAGATCTAAACTTCAAATTCTTGAAAGAGTGAATCCAGCTGATCCATCTTGGGTCATGTACCCATCCTGGTTTATTCTGCCTTGGCTAGAGAAAGTGGGCTCCGATGGTTGTAATGTGTCTTTTTCTGTCCCACCAGCTAGCTCCCAAATAATGACATGGAGACTTCTTACTAATTATTAAAGCTCAGCCTATAGGTTAGACTTGTTCTTAACTAGCTCTTGTAACTTAAATTAACCCATTTATTTTAATCTACATTCTATCACACGGCATTACCTCTCTTCCATCTTGCAACCCCTGTTTCTTCTCCGTGTCTCCTGGTGCCCTATGCACCTAGATTCTCCTCCTCTTCCTTTCTCTCCCCAGAAATTCTGGCTATACCTCCTGCCTAGCAATTGATCATTCAGCTTTTTATTGCACCAGTCACAGCAATACACCTTCACATAGTGTACAAATATCTCACAATATGCACCCCTCCCCCATTCTGTCTAAATAGAAAGGAAAGGTTTTAACTCTAACATAGTATAAGTATAAGAACAATTATTAGGTAAAAATTACATTCACAATGTCCACTCCATTTGTATTTGGCAAATTCAGAGAAAGTACTATATTATCTATCTTTTCTTAGTGAGTCCAAAGTTCTGTATCTAATTCACTTTCTATCCTAACTTATATTACTAACTCAAAACTATCTTTTTAGAACTCAAAATATTTTCTTTTCTTTTTTTTGTTTTTGTTTTATCTTTGTTTTTGTTTTTTGTTTTTTGTTTTTTCCGAGACAGGGTTTCTCTGTGTAGTTTTGGTACCTGTTCTGGATCTTGCTCTGTAGACCATGCTGGCCTCGAACTCACAGAGATCCACCTGGCTCTGCCTCCCAAGTGCTGGGATTAAAGGCATGCACCACCACTGCCTAGCTCAAAATATTTTCTTAATAAACAATTTAATTTTTCATGTCTCTCAACCTTATATACTTTATATCTCTTATATAATTTTCTTTCCTGAATTTGGTGACAAGAAAAACTTTAACTATAACTATCCTGTCTTCAAGTCCAGCAGAGACCCTAGAAGGATATACTATTACCTGAGTAAACAGGAAGTACAGCACAAACAATTTCTAAAACTATAGAAACAACAGAGACAGACAGCTGCCTAAAAATCACCCAAGATTCCTCTGTAACATTGGGGCATCCATCTTTGGCCTACAAGCCTATACTAGCTGACAGACTTTTCTGTAAAGGACAAATTTTGAAGTTCTGTCCTACCTTGTCTTGGTAAAGTCCAGCAGTCACTTTTTATATGTGTCCTCCTTGTCCAATTTGGACAGCATGCTGTAAGCAGTCAAAGCAAGGGCAGTTTTTCACCCAGTGGCTAACTTTTGCCACAAAGAAAGCAAACTCCATATGGAGTTTCTTCAATGCCCATTATCTTCTCTGAAGTAGATTGGTGCTGCCAGGAGCAGACATATCTCACTGTCATGAAAATTCTAAGTTCTTAAAACATCTTAAATGCCATATTCTGTAGATATCTGAAGTGTTTGAAGATCATCTATCTATCTAAATATATCTCTGGCTCACCCTTAAAAAAGATACCTAATGTGGCCACAAACTTGATTGTTAAATGATTGACTACTAACCTGTATTTCTTAATTATCCTAAATAGTTTGTAATAATAACTTCAAAGGACTAGAAATTTACATTACATTGTTAAATGAGCTGTATAGGTACAGTGCCTTAAATGAGAGTAGAAACATATATACAATATGTTGTAACAAAAATAACCTTAAATTTATATCAATATACAAAAATACCTTAAACAAGAGTAGAAACATATATAAGTATGTTATAACAAAAATAACCTTAATTTTGTGTCAATATACAAAGATCAATACCAATGTAAAATATTTGAGACAAGTAGTCACTTTTTAGTCTAAAAGTAGATTCACTAATCTACCCTTTTACCCTATCATTCCTATATCCCCTTTTTCTTTCTTTTTTCTTTTTCTTTCTTTTCTTCCCTTCTTTCTTTCTTTTATTTTTTATTTTTTATTTTTATTTTTTGTAGCTTTGTGCCTTTCCTGGATCTTGCTCTATAGACCAGGCTGGCCTCTAACTCACAGAGATGCACCTGGCTCTGCCTCCCGAGTGCTGGGATTAAAGGCATGTACCACCACCACCCGGCTCCCCCTTTTTTTCTTTTCAGAATGAGATCTCTGAATCTAGTCTCCTTTGCTCAGTTTTCTCCATAACCAATGCCAACAACTTGCAACCAACCCCTCTAAATGATGATAAACATCCATAATCCATTAAGCGACAAAGAACTACCCACCTCACCTCTTGGGAATATGGGTGTTGTGATCTCTAGGCTGTTTCCTGTTGTCTAGGGAATGACATCTTTAGGGAGCTCTAAGAAAATTGGGATAATGGTCAAGTCCTGGGAGAGCTAGCTGTATTACATTTTGTTTAGTCTCTGTGATAGGAAAGTGTAGAGATTGTCTGAAGTCTTGGCTGGATAGTCTGTGAGGCTGGACTGTCTCAACTAGCAGGTTTTTAAAGAATTTTGAGGAAATTGCAACATAGGCATTCTAAGGAGGCTGGATCACCTGGGCTACTTGTCTTCATTGGTATTTGGTCCTTTTTTCTTTCTGAAAACATACAAACTTTTAAAAGTAACATACATATACATATCTGCATTAACACAAATATATGGAATATGCTGTGTGCACAAGTCAGTTAAAGATGATGTTTTTGTTTTATGTTTGAACAGGTAAAAGGCATCTGTCTACTTTATGAGTCAGTTTGAACCATATAACCAAACTTCTATCCTTGCCATATGAAAGGATGGCATGTAATAATAAGTCATGAGGACTCTGTAGCCAATAAGAATTATCATGTCTCATCCAGTCTCAGAGCTGTTCCCACAGTAGAGGGGTTAGCATAAATGTCACTTGTCCTGTAGTCTTTTTTGGTTTCTTTTGGTCTGTAGTCAAGATTTTTAAGAGGTCTCCCCCCACCAAATCTGATCTTCATTAATTTTGAAAAGAAATACAACTTTTTGTTTCCTGCACAAACAAAGGCATAACCTCTCCCCCAATACAATGTATTTTTTTTTTACTTCCATTCTGAAGTGAAGACATTCTTAAAATATATAGGTTGCTTTAATTTAGCAGTTTCCATAGTCTGATGTCTCTCAGCAGCTATTGTTTTTTGTACATTAGCATCTAAAAAATTCAAAGTCAACAAAGACAGGACCCAGACACCCTGTATATTTCCCATCTTTAGAGGTTTATTCTTTTTTTTTAATTATTACTTTAATCTTTCTTTAAAGGCTTTACTTTACTATTTTTAAACTATTTTTTCTATGACTATATACCTATTATTATTATTATTATTATTATTATTATTATTATTATTTTACTGTATCTGTTTAGAGGTTTTCTTGGATGGAAACACTTTACTGCATGCCTAAAGTGTTCTCTGACTGCAAGACAAACCTCAAATGGCCATGCCAGCCACTGCCTATCTGGAGGCTGGCTCCATCCCCCTCAGTTCCCTGAGAGCCTAGCCTTATGCAGGCATATTTACTGCCCCAGCCCTGGGAAGCTGCTGTGTCCCCATGGGGCAGGCATTTTTACCTAGCACAGTAGCTGCTCAAGTACTTTGCTGCACATCAGGACAACTTAAAGGAGCCATGCCACTGTATGCCAAGCCTGCCTGAGAGACTGCTTTCTTAGGCCCTATGTGGACAGTTGAGCCTCCACATTGAACACCATAGGTAATGAGTCTTTCTCTGATCCACCAGCCAGCTCCCAAATAATGACACAGAGACTTCTTATTAATTATGAAAGCTCGGCCTTTAGCTTAGGCTTGTCTCAACTAGCTCTGATAACTTAAATTAACCCATTTATATTAATCTATGTTCTGCCACGTGGTGTTACCTCTCTTCTATCTTGCATCTTTTGTTTCCTCTGAGTCTGGATTACAACTCCATTTTTCTTCTTCCCAGAGTCCTCTCTGTCCCCAGAATTCTTGCCTAACCTCTTCCTGTCTAGCTATTGGCCATTCAGCTCTTTATTTAACCAATCTTAAGGCTCCTTGGCAAAGACACATCTTCACAGTGTCAATAAATTGCAAGATTTACTTGAAAAGCCCTTAGGAGCACCTGTGAATAAACAAGGGCGCCAAGTTAAATCAAGACAGGCCTTTCTGTTTGCATGTGTTTCAAATCGATCCAAATGGCAGGTTCAGAAGATGCCCTTACCGTGACAACCATAGCTTCATCCTCAGCCACAGCCTGTAGGAAACAGCACATTGCTATAGCAACCAGTGAAGTTTACAAACACCACACCATGCTGTTCTTTTGCCAGGTTTAAGAGAGTTCCAAAGAACACAGCTTTGATAAATGGCTGAGTATTTCTGAGAGTTAGACGACACAGTCACAGATGCCATTGGTTGTCCACCTCCTGCTCTCAAATGCACTTCCTTTAACATCCCATTAGAGAAGCTAGAAAAACCAAATATTTGCTTAGCTGAAGTGTTGCAGCAACATGGGTCCTGAGACAGTTTGGCTGAGGGGTCATAAGTAGATGTCCCCAGCCAGCTTCTCCTGGACGTTAGCTTTCCTTATGGATGTCAACTCCAGCACCTTCCTGCTACCATCCTTCCGGTCTTGGGCACAGAATTTGGTTTAGAGTAATGGCTGTTGTCATCCTACAATAAGATGTCGGAGAATTACCTGCCGTGGGGATGTTTGCCTCTGGAATGCTTGCTATGTGAGCTTTTAAAACTGTTCAGAGTCAAGTTTCCTATTGATATCAAAAGTATTCGGATTGTGCAAGTCAGTTATTGCAACAGTCTAAATTGGTTAGGAAGTTCCTCAACCATCTAAAAACAGAACTGCTGTATCGTCCAGCCATCCCACACCTGGAGAGATCAAAGTCAAAACACAAGAAGAGATAACTGCACTCAGTGGGGATCACAGCTCTGTCACTACAGTCAAGTTACAGGGTCTACTTGGTGCCTGTTGACAGATAGATGCATAAAGAAAAGTGGCATGCCAGATCGTGGTGGCACACACCTTTAATACCAGCATTCAGGAGGCAGAGACAGGTGGATCTCTATGAGTTCAAGACCAGCCTGGTCTACAAAGCAAGTTCCAGGATAGCCATGTCTTGGAAAAACAAAACAAAACACAGTGGCATGTACACATAACACATAAACAGTTAGATGGCTGTACAGACTAAGATTATGCTATGTACATGGAAATGCATTGAACTGGATACCGTTATAGTAAGTCAAGTAAGCAATGACTGGAAAGGCAAGTGAAGAACACACACACACACACACACACACACACACAGAGAGAGAGAGAGAGAGAGAGAGAGAGAGAGAGAGAGAGAGAGAAAGGGACTATTGGAGAAAAGGAAGGGTAATAGAAAAGGGTGATATGAGGTGAATATGTTCAAAGTACAGTGTGTACATAGAGGAAAAGACCACAGTGAAATTTACTGCTTTTGCACATTTGGCATAGACTAATAAATAAGCCTTTCTGTTGGTACACCACGATGGCAGATATTTTAGCCCAGATTTTTATTATCTTTTAATTCTGTTCCTGTCTGTCTACTCTCCTCAGCAATCTCCCAGGAGGTTGTTGAAAAAAAAAAGCATGACCCAATTAAATGGAACAAAATAATCAGAACAATCTCCATCACTGTCCCTCAGTCACAACTCTTTTCATCTAACTCTAGAATCACATCCTGAAGAAGAGACGGGTGGTTGAGTTCACCTCTGACCAAAGCCTTCTGTTAGTGCAACACAGAGTCCACACACATCGGACGGTTCTCCACCAGATGCTGAGGTTCATCTGCACTCTCTGAGCTCATCATTGAGAGAAATGTGAAAATTATATATTTCACCCTATCCTTCTCAGGACTTAAAAACTCCTTTCCACCAGACCCTCCCTCCCTTTTCCCTGTACTTAGAGATGGGCAGAGGGTTCATAAGGTAAAAAGAACCCTACTGAGTCACACCATGATATGTACCATCATCACTCACTGTTTTTATTAAGCAGAAGAATTGCAAAAGGAGGTCTTAAGTAATACAGCAGCTGCTAGGAAAGTATCCCATCTATCCTGGGGTCCAAATTAGTCTTAGATACTGTGAGACAATTCAGTAGAGAAGAAATAGGGTGAGCAAGCTAACTACAACCAACAGCAGGAAACAAGGTAGCTTAGGTGAACAAAGAGTAATGTGCTGCAGAGGCAGAGAAGTTGGTAGAGATCAGTGTATTGTGTGATTATAATCTTGATTGCTAGTCTGATGGGATCTGGGAGAGAGTCTGTGAGGGCATTTTCAGGAAGGATTAACTGAGGGGGACTCTTCCCCAGAGTAGATGGCACCTTCCAGCGGGAGCCTGGATATAAAGAAGTCAGAGAAAAGAGCTGTCCTGTTGGCTTAGCTGCCCTGCTTTCTTTGGAGTGAGTGAATCTACCTTGCCGCCACCGCCACCACCACCACCACTACCACTGCCACCCTTTGGCGACCTCACAGTTCAGTCTCTCTGGCTTCTGATCCTCTGGCCTTCAGCCCTAGATTGAGACTGCTTAGACATCTGGACTCAGGAACTGAACCACTAACAATGTTTAGCCTCTCCAGGATGCAGACAGCCATTGTTGACTGCCCATTCCTTATCAGTAAGCCGATCTGATATTTTAACATATATTTAGTAATATACATTCATTTTATCAATCCTATTCTACTAGAGAACCCCGACTAGTGCATACAGCTGTTGGCAATGCAGAGATGTTGAGGAGTTATGAGGAAATTGTTTCAGAAAAAAAAATTATTTCAGAGGTCATTCAAAAGGTACATTCCAGACAAGAGAATGGACTAAGGAAAAAAAGATATGCTGTGAGTTCTCTGAGAAACAGCAGGCCATGATGTTCAAAACTAGCTAACCCATGCCCCAAAGTATTAACCCCAATGCTAACATTGTAATGTACTTTATGGTGTTGGCTTTGGGTCCATCACTTGTTGGGTTGCACACTGGCCAGGTGGTGTAGGAGAGGCTGATCTGGAACAGTGCATATTCTCACAGAACAATGAAGACAACTAGGTAAGGCAGCTCAGACAGTGTGGCCAGAACCGACCTCTTGTCGTGTCTACAGCTCTGAGAGAGGACTTCGGCCCCAGCTTTTCATCCCTTGAGTCTGACAATCACCCTGAAACTTGGAAGATAAGAACATTTACCCAGATCATGGCCACCAGTCCGAGGTATTCTCAGTGGCTCCTGGTCCAAATTCCATGCCCTAAATACTAGCTGACTAAACTGGTGGCATAGTGATTGTTCCACTTAAGTTTAAAATAAAACACTCACTTGCTCTTAAAAATACAAAACAAAACACCCTAAAACCCAAAAATAAAACAACAATGGAACGAAACTGTTAATTTGGGAAGCTGTAAAAATATGGTCCTGTAGCTCCACAGACAGCTGGTCTGTCACTGTCACGTGACCGAACCTCAGGCTCCGCCTCCCTGCTGCTTTCTCTGGGTGTAGCTGAAGCAAGAGGTTCTGGGGCACAAGATGCCATTTAACAGCTGATCTGCTGGGACCTGCGCCTAAGAAGTTAATTTCTAGCTTTGAGATGGTTTCTGGTAATTGTAGGTAATTTAACATATAATTGCAATTTAGTTGGGAGGGAAAAAACCTCTTTGCCGTGTTTATGGTCGTCACTCTGGTTTAAGGTCTGGGAGGTTGGCTGAACTGCACTTCAGTACACACCCACCTTGCATCTTCCTGATTTCACCACTAGTGATTGAACAAACAGCCTTAGCAAGCCTCAGTCTGCATACGAGACAGATGCTGCCAAGCTCCGATATGAGGTTCCACGTGGTTGCCAGATCAACTGCTGACAAGCTCATGATTATCAATCAAACAAAGAAAAGCACAAAGTTCCGAAATGCGAAAGTTCCTCAAAAATATGTTTCAGGTCCTCGTATTTATGTTTACTAAAAAAGACTGATTTTTATTTTTAATTAAACATATACATATGTATTTGGGGGGAGGGTGTATATGCATATGAATGCAATGCCCAAGGAGTCCAGAAAAGGGCATGGGACTCCCCTGAAGCTGGAGTTCCAGGCTGTTGACAGAGGTCCCATGTGGGTGCTAGGAACCAAGAAGAACAGCAGGTTCTCTTAACTTGGGAGCCACCTCTCCAGCCCAGTTTCAAACCTTTTTTAAAAATGTCCACCCCAGTGGCATTCAGTATATTCATGCTGTTGGGCAAACACCATCATTATCCAGTCAGCCCCTGAACTTGGTCATCACTCCAAACCGAATTTCTGTAGGGTACATTATTAAACAACACTCTGCTACTGTCCTTGACAGTCATTAGCCAATTATTCTCTGTTTCTATGACTTCAATGATTTGGGTTTCTCATGTGAGTAAAGCCAGCCAAGCTTTGTCCTTTTACACCTGGCTTAGCTCACTTAGCACATGCATTTCTATTAAAATTATTTCCTCCCCTCTTAGATGGTCCTTTTAAAAATATAGTCTGGAGAAATGGCTCAGTGGTTAAGAATACTGACTGCTCTTCCAGAGGACCCAGGTTCAATTCCCAGCACCATATGGCAGCTCACAGCTGTCTATAACTCCAGTTCCAGGGGATCCGACACCCTCACACAGACATACATTCAGACAAAGCACCAATGCACATAAAATAAAAATAAATACATAAACGAATTAATATAGTGTCTATCTGGAAGAACACCACACCTTTATTAGTGTTGCAGCTTTTAGTGGAGTGCAGCTTTTCTTGTTCAGAAATAGACTTAGGCATGGTTCTCCTAAGAGCTGGGGCAGTCTCAATATTAAAAGCAGGCCTAGAAAGCCTGATAGAATTCAGAGCTCACAAGGAGAAGGTGACATTTGGACCTGACAGCTCTTGAAGCTACTTATGGCCTGCCTACCGGCTCCCTAACAACCCACAGAGTGTTTCTATTTGAGAACTGGATGCTTGCAGTTTGCCTGCCCTAATTCTCAAACTTTCCTAAAGCTAAAATGCAATTTTAAAACTCTGACCCCCTCAGTTTGGCTACAGGGAGGTGGAGTGGATGGTGTCTGTAAATTGACAAGGTGGGTCATGTGGTTCAGATCAGGTTTTTTTCTTTTTTTTTCTGAAATCTGCTTTCAAAACCCATCAATCATTTCTAAAGTGAGCACTTGTGTTTTATCCCACAAGTATTGAAGGACAAGAAATGAGAGGGCTATCTCTATTTCCTTTATAGTATTTTAGGATGTATATAATTAACCTGTGATACCTTTCAAGAAATTCCAGAATAATCATGGACTGCTTATCTGACTTTGGGCATGTTATTCAAAATGTTGAGTCTGGGGGGACTGGGGAGACAGCTCAATGGACAAAGTGTTAGCTTTATAAGCATGAGGATCTGGGTTCAAGACCCCAAATCGAGTGTGGTGGCAAGTACTTGTAATCCCATTGCTGAGGAGGTTAAAACAAATGGATGTCCAGGGATTACCGGAAGAGGGGAAACCCAAACACCCAAAAGTGGACAGCACCTCTGGAATGACACCTGAAGTACACACACACACACACACACACACACACAGAGAGAGAGAGAGAGAGAGAGAGAGAGAGAGAGAGAGAGAGAGAGAAAGAGAGAGAGAGAGAGAGAGTCCTAATTGTTCTTTGTTTTGGAAGTATGAATGGTAAAGCTTACATAAGAAGATTCCGAAAAGAACTGAAGGCAGGTAGTGTCTATATATGAGGTCTCCAACACAAAGTTGTCATTTTTCATTGTTCTGTGCTGACTCGGTGATGACATGCTTTGTGATTATCAGTATATATGGAAAACTTTCAAATTTTTTGGCAATGAAGTTTATAGGTATTGCTAGATAGTATTTCTAGCAGTATATTACTGCTTTGAGTTGGATGAATGAGAAGTGTGAGATAGGGATTTGTCTATTATTCAAGGAAAACTTATATGCTAATAAGAGAAATGGGGCAGAGGTGGAGAAGGTAATCAAGAAAGGAAGTGGTTTTAAGTAAAGTCTAGTCTTACAGACTGATGCTAAGGACAGGGGCAGGTGTTTAGAAAGAGGAAGTGGCTGAGTATCAATCCTACCTGTTATTACCTCACAGAACATTCTAGGACATAAATTAGATTTTTTTATTTTTTAGGACACTAAAACTCCATTAGGAGTTTGTAGAAGTATCAACAATGGCCCATAGCTGTGGTATCTTGTGTATCCTCACTTAAAAACATCTATACAATAGCTTCTTGTTAATCATCTCTTAGTAGTGATTCACCCCAAGTTACCCAACATCTTAGAGCAAAGCATTATAGCTTATGATAGAGTACTTGATTTACATGGGATGTGGGCTGTAGTGGGTATTTGTTACATCTATGACCTTGGAGTACCAGCCCCTAGGGTGTGGCCTCTTGGCTAGCTTAAGGTCTGTCTGAGGAGCACTTATGTGGGCCCCTTTTTTTTGTCATGCCCCAAGTTGGGTGCCAGATAATGCAGTAAAGAAGATCCACAGGTTACCAATAATGAATCTATTTATTAAGGGATTATATGGGCTATCAGCTCACTAGTACAGGATATGGCAATTTCAGCTACAAAGTCCCTGGAAGTCTGGGAACTGGTTCCACAGTGTTTCACATCACCTGGCCCAGTCTTCACCATCTTAATGCACAAGAGAGCAAAAAGGACGTGTTCCTCAGGTCTTACACTAGCCAAGAGGCCATACTCTAGGGGCTGGTACCCTAGATATCCATAGGTGGAACAAATACCCACTACAGTGTGGTGTCCTGGATAGCTCTAAAAACTGAAAATGAACACACAAAATAATGTACCTTCCCTAATTATGTCTTTATTCATGAATTTTACTATTGCCTAGTCATGGCATAAAGTTGTAAGTCTCTCTCTCTCTCTCTCTCTCTCTCTCTCTCTCTCTCGTGCGTGTGCAGGGGTGTTTAGCTTTGTTTGTTGATTTGGTTTGAGACAGTGGCTGACTTTGTAGGCCTAGTTGACCCAAAACTACTAGACCTGTCTGAACTTGAACTCCCAGCAATCCTCTTGTCTCAGTCTTCCAAGAGCTGAGACTACAGGCATGATCTATCATACCTGACTTATCATGTATAATTTTGAAATATTTAAAAATTACCAGCTGAAGGTAATATTCTAGTAATCATTTCCTATGTTTTTTTCTATAAAAAAGGAAGTAAGATGCTAAAAACAACAACAACAATAAAATGCTTGAATTTAAACTCTATTTTTGAAAAGAGTTATGTAGCCAGAAAGTTTCTCCAGGCCCCACAGTCCTGCAGCCATTTATAAAATAATCACTCAGAGGCTTAATATTACTTATAACTACTTGGCCATTAGCTCAGGCTATTACTGACTAGCTCTTACACTTAAATTAACCCATAATTCTTATCTATGTTTAGCCATGTGGCTTGGTACCTTTTCTCAGTTCTGCTTATCATCTTGCTTACTCTGTGTCTGACTGGTGACTACTCACTTTGCCCTTCCTCTTCCCAGAATTCTCCTAGTCTGCTTGCCCCACCTATACTTCCTGCCTGGCTACTGGCCAATCAGAGTTTTATTAAACCAGTGTACAAGAGCATTACCCCACAACAGAGATAGCCCTAGGTCTTGTTTCAAATGCCCTTCAAGAAGCTAGTGGACACTTCAGAAGTGAAAGCTCTGCTTTTCTTTCAATCTATTCATGGCCAGCCATGCAAATTAGGAGTGATGTATGGCACTGAGGTGGGGCTTTGGCAATTAGCAAATTGGATGTGCACTGTCTGTTCTCTTTGATATTAACCTACAAACAAGTGATCTCCAAGCACAAGTGTACATCACTGGTATCTGTGAACAAGAAAGCAGTTTAGCTAAGACAGGAATGGGTTCCAGAGGCATGCACACAACTGATATTCCCTATTTTGACTCCTTAAGGTTCTACCCTTGCATGTCCTCAGTGAGGACACTAGAAATGAAAATAGAAAAATATACCCACAAGCTTCCATTAGCCATTGTACTACCAGGCCCATATCTGGTGACAACAGCTGATAGGACCCATAGGGACAAGCAGGGAAACAAATGCTGGTCCTGGCACTCCATTTCTAAGCAGCAGAAATGAACCAAACCACGACTGAGGAAGAACACTGTCTCATTGGCTTAGCCAGAGATGGGATGGACACATCTATCCATCTTTCACTCAGTCTTCTCGTAGATTCATTGATCTCTACCAGAACATGCCAAACTACCTGAACACACAATTTGGCACACAGCCCTAGCACAACACACAACAGCAAAAGAATCCTTTCTTTAGCATATACAATCCAGGTTTGTTAGACTCATGGCATTGATTGTTGTGGTAAGGTGGCTTTCCTTAGGTACATGGATATTAAAAAAAAAAAAAGAAAGAAAGAAAGAAAGAAACATTGCCTCCCACCCCCTACCCTTGGACTTCCTCCTGCTTTTCCCTGAATGCTCAAGATCAATAGGCTACAGTACATTAAACCCTCCAGTGTAAGTGCCACCCTGGAGCCCACACAACCTCACCAGGAATGTCTGCTGCGCCTCACTCCCACATTTGCCGGTTCACACCTTGGCCTCCTCAGGCACTCCAGGTAGAGGGGAACTCCCAAATACTGGATGTGTTTAGGCTCACTTCACTTTTACTCTGATGAGCTAAAATGGAAACTCCACTCCCAGTGTTGTTTGGTTTCCCAAACATTCCTAGGTCTCCACCTACTGCTCCTCAGATGTGCAGCTGTCTCTAGGTTTCATGACAGTGAGATGCTTCCTTACACACTAGGCTGATTTCCTGTTTGTGTCTATCTGATGAGAAGCCAGACACAGAACTGTCACCTGTTCCTGCAAAGACCCTCACCCTTTTTCATTCTGTTTTGTGTTACTAACTAGACTTAAGACTGGCTCACATAAAAAGCTGTTGAAATGTGAATGAAGATGGAGGGGAGTTGCTGTGTGTGTGTGGAAGCTAGAGCTAAGGAAGAGAAGTATGTCTTATTCTTGCTGTTCCTTTATACATTATGCTAAGACTGCCAGGCAGTGGGGGTGCACGCCTTTAATCCCAGCACTCGGGAGGCAGAGCCACGCGTATCTCTGTGAGTTCGAGGCCAGCCTGGTCTACAGAGCAAGATCCAGGAAAGCCTCCAAAGCTACACAGAGAAATCTTATCTCAAAAAAAAACAAAAACAAAAATTAAAAAAAAAAAAACACGCTAGGACTCTGTGACAGGTGTTATCCAGATGGTTCACCCATTCATCCACTTTTATGGATAGCCACCTCTATTTGCCATGTGCTACTCTATTCTCTGATGGGGTTCGTAGGCATTAAATAATGATCTCAGGGAAGCTGGCTGGGTGGCACACACCTGTCATCCCAACACTTCAGGGTGAGGCAGAGGCAGGAGGATCACTTTGAGATCTAGGCCAACCTGAGCTGTAGAGCAAGGTCCTACCTCAAAACAAAACAGAAAGTAGAAAACAGATGGAAAAGCACTGAGGCAGGGGTGGTGAAGGTTTTGCTGAGATTGGCACAAACCAGGCAGAAGGTCCTCTGTCACTGACACTGTCTAAAATTCCAGGCTCTCAAGCGAAACTGCAAATAGCTCTTTCTAGTCTTGGAAATAACCTACTTCACATCAGAGTGTCCCTACCTCTTGGTTCCCAATGCAGAAAAAGGGCTTCCTAGTGGAATTTCAGGTGCTTCTGAGGGACATGGTGACTCGGGGCTGGGCAGCATCGGGAGGATGTGTGGCCATGATAGTAGACGCCATCCAGCAACTGAGTTTTTATCAAATTGACTGTATTTTATTCTGTCAGTTGACTTAAATCTTTTTCTTTTCTACAACAGCGTCAAGTCAGGGGTCTGACATTTGTATTTTCTAATTATTAGCAACCCTTTCTATCCTCCTTCAATCTGGAACATTCTACAGCCTCTCTTGGCTTATGCCATTGGCATTGTTGAAGACTGCATTCCTCATCACCACCTCTCCTTCCATCACCTCCGCTTGCAGTAAAACACTCTTCTTTTAGGTGTGTCTGTTGTCCTCATAGCTGGCTGGGCTGAGAACTGGGTGGACAGTGTTGTATGCTTCTCTGGATATTGTGCTGGACTGCACTGGTAATGTTCGTTTGGATGACTTGGTGAGAGGTCGTCTATACTCTCAATGACATGGTCATTGTGTGCCCCTTCTACTTTGGAAACACAACAGCAATCCATAGGAAGAGGAGACCATAAGATGAGTCTAATACCCCGTTCTCATCCAAATTTCCCTGCAGAGGCTGCTGAGTCTAGTCAATCTTCACTAGCATGATTGTGATGTTCTCTTGACTCTGCATTCCGGGTAGGTTCACCAGCCAGCTCTTGCTTATTGCTGAATGATCTTGCTTACCATTGTTCATTTATTATTTACCATCTATTATTGACATAGACTCAAGAGTTCATATTTGTTTCTAGTGGTTTCATTCACTGTTTCTCCTATTTCTTGTAGTCCTCAAATTTACATATCCTTATTTATGCAAGATGCCAGGTAAAGGCAGCTTTGTGTAGTTCAGCCATTTCTGATCCATCTGTGCCACCAGCCCCAGGCCTTCCTATGTAGAAAATCCTTGAAGTGTTTGTGGCATCCCTGGATACACTTAAATGTTTACAGACTATAGCACAGAAGACTAATAACAAGGCCTGTCTTGAAGAAGGAGACTGGGGGACAAGTGCTTGAGAAAACTGAATGTTTACTTCTATAATCTTTGCAAGTTTCAAAACAAATAGATACCTGTGATAAATATTTAACAAATAAAGAAAGGTATTTCTTGTAGATCCAGGTCGGTTAATTCAGATCAACTTGGGACTCAGTTTGCTTTCCCACCCGTTATACTTTTAAGCCCCATTTGAAAGCTTTCTAGGCAGTGGCAAAGCTCTAGATAAGTGGAATTCTGGGTGATCACCATGACTTTGGCTCTTTTTTTGGCAAGCAAGCTTCTGAGTGGACCTGCAAAATCTTCAATGCCAATGTCAACAATGTAATGAATGTCTTGGAGAGAGGGTGTTGCCCAGTCCTTTCCATCCATACTGTTACATTTGAGAGGTTGTAGGCTAAGGCATTAGATCAGACAGGCTGCTGGTTCTGGTGCTGAGTCCCTAAGCTGCATTGGCTTATGTGAGCAATGGTGGTTAATGGGGCCCACGGTGATGCTTTGCATTCTAAATAACTATGAAGAGCCTCCCATTTTGAATGTTCAGCTATAAATCTTATCACCCCCTCCAAGGCTTGTGATAGAAGGGCTAGAGAGAGCGGAAGGGCTGGAAGAAGGTGGGGGAAGCTGAGCTATGTGAAGAGGGAACCCTGCCTTCCGGTTATGACATGGCTGTCCAACTCCTAAACTCTCAGCAGCTTTTATTTCCATCACTAGATCTGCACAGGATTGGGCCTGTCCACAATCAGTCATGCAGAGGGGAGGGGCTCCCGGGACCGCACCCTCCCTGAGTATCTATCTATAGACAGTTAATGGTTAGGAAAGGAGGGAGTGACATTTTCTTCAGTGCTGAAGCCACTGGTAAGATGGGGGTACTTCTGAAAGCAAATTCTCTCCCATATTCGTGTTAGCAGACTATTGAAACTCATGGGGACACCCCCACACTCCCCATATATACACAGAGAGAGACCCATCCACACATACACATGCACACATACATACAGAGACATAAACAGAGACATACACACACATACATACAAACACACATACATACAAACACACATACATATAAACACAAACACACATGCACACATAGAACATGCAAGTAGTAGTAGAGCTATCTGGAAGGGGATCAGTAGAAGTGAAAGGAGGTAAGAGAAAGTAGCAGGCAGCTGAATATGACCAAAATACATTGTGTATATACATGAAAATATCATAATGAAACCTATCATTAAGAATAGTAAACAGCGAGAGGTGGAAGCACACGCCTTTAATCCCAGCACTCAGGAGGCAGAGGCAGACAGATCTCTTGAGTTCGAGGCCAGCCTGGTCTACAGAGTGAGTTCCAGGACAGCCAGATTTGTTACACAGAGAAACCCTGTCTCGAAGTTCCCCCGCCCCCCCAAAAAAAGAAAGAAAAGAATCCCAAACTGGCTATCATTGTATTCAGAAACCCTGAGGTCTAGATAGTTCTGGTGAGCACTGAGCAGTTTAGAACCCACAACCCACAGAGAAGTTTCATGGACCACAAACTGCCCCACATAATGTTCCTCCCCCAGCACGCCATGCACAACCCCAGGGAGTACACCTCAAACTTCAACACTCATCAGTTACATGGCGACCCTATTAAAAGACCCCATGCTCATTCAAGAGGTATGGGGGGAGCCCCAAATGTCGCATCTCTGAGTATCAGGGAATCGCAGCACTGGCTATGCCTGGACCTCATTGTGAATAACAAGGCTTTAGGGGACAAGAATCATTCCAGTTTCCTTCCTTAATGAAACCCTTATTATCATAACACATAGTCAGTGACAGCGTCATCACAGCAAGCCTTCCAACAGAATGGCCAGGACAGCTCTGACTCAGTTGGTGATCTACCATAGATCTCCCACTGGTCACTGGTGTCCCCAAGTGCAGCCAGGGAGTGACGTCGCCATTTATTTCAATGAGTTATTACACAGTAAGGACATGCAGCTTGCAGTTGTAAATGCATCTCTATTTCCCCTGCTGACTACATAGTATCACCTCCTTAACTCTCCCTCTACCGCGAGTACCTGCCTATGTGGCGGCTTTCCTCCAAGAACACCTTGTATCTCCAACTACTGGCTTCCCACCAGTTCCAATGTGTATTTCTCAGCTGTGGATTGGAGCTGGGGAGATGGCTCAGTGGGTAAGAGCTCTGCTACACAAATATACATGCCTGAGTTCAAGTCTCAGCTGAAAAATCACATGTGGTCTCATGTACACCTATGAGCTCAGGGCAGTGAGGAGTGGAGACAGGAGGATTGCTAAGACTTGTTAGCTGCCAGCCTAGCCAGGTTCAGGAGGAAAGTCTGTCTCAAGAGAATAAGGGAGACAGGGGAAAAGGCAGAGTCCCAACATCCTTCTCTGGCCTCTGAATGTGTAGGCATGACTCCACTATACCCACAAGAAGCAAGCAGAGTTGATTAACTCAATAAGTCACCATGCACTAGAGACTGTCCCCAGTAAGACTATATATTTACACAAAGCCACCTGTTTACCCTAGAGCAGAGTAAATTTATGAATTGGTTTCCTTTGACTGGAATTTGATTCATACTGGATTACAACATAGTATAAGCCACATATGAATCAGCAACTCCCAGAAAGAGCTGAGAACACAGCAGGCAATCTGACACGTAAAGAGAGGGCACCTTGCTTGATTTACCTAGTACACATTTACTAAGTATCTCATACATGAAAAGCCTTCATTGTAGCCCCATCCCAAGAGGCCCAGGACCATCTGTGTTTCCTGGTAATATATCTGAAAGGCAAAGCATGTAATGTATTTTCTCCTTCATGTAGCTCAGGCATGTCTGTTTTCTATAACTCTAGCAAAACAGTTAAGGTTTGGTAACTTCTCAATAAAAGAGGTTTATTTAGCTCACAGCTTTGGAGACTGAAAGTTCAAGCATCATGGCATGGTTGTTGGAGCCACACTGATGGATGGCATCAAGGTCGGGAGACGTGCAAAAAGAAGAGATTTCATGATGGGATGAGAAGCCAGGGGACCACAGGTGGGAGGCTAGTGAGGGAATGTCCTCTGTGATCTAAGGGCCTCAGAGTAAGTCCCACCACCCGTTAGTAGTTCCACGTGAGAACCAATCTTACCACATGGTAGCTCTTGGGAGATCACGCTGAAGCCACCTTCAATCCCTGGACATGGAAAAGAAAAGAGTTAAAAACTTCTGTTCTCTGGTTACAGCTTTTGGGTTTTAATGAGTTCTATGCTGAAATAATAGTCCAAAAGAGATAATCTTTCTGAAGCTCAGAACTCAAGAAGCGATGCTTCTGACACTGTCTGCATGCTTCCTGCAAGCCAGGCTTGGATTAAGTGCTTAGTGGGATGTAAGTCATTTCAACCTTGCAGAAACCCTGCGATATCAGTATAATTAGCCCCATTTGGCTAAAGGGGAAACTGAGACTTCAAAAGATAAAGCATAGCCAAGCCCCAGTTAGTCAGCAGAGGAGCGGAGGCTCCAGCCCCAGAGCCTACTCTAGAGCCACACTCAGTGCTGTGCTGGGCAGCCCTCTCAGAGTCTGCCCAGGCTTGTAGAGGAACAGCATCTGCATTAATACCTCCATACCTGCCTTGTTTTTTGCAGAGATGTCTGGTAGTCAATGACTTTCCCAGGTCCCTAATGGAAACCTATACAGTCCCTGCCTTCTAGCAGGGACCTAGAAACAAAAAGCTTGCAATCTCTCTAGTATGTGTCAAAAAAAAAAAAAAATTATCTGCAAACTTCAACCTCGCTTTTACTATCTGCTGTCTACCCCAAGTTTAAACTGCTTGTTTACGTTGTGACGATTAATTCTGACTGTCAACTGGATGAGATTTAGAATCATCATAAAATCGAGTCTCGGGGCACAGCTGTGAGGGATTTACATTAGGCTAATTGAGGGAGGAGGGCGCACCCTCAATGTGGGTGGTACTATTCCATGGATTGGACAAAAGAGGAGAAAGCACACTGAGCAAGCCCCCCCCCACGTCATCCTCTGCTTCCTGGTAGGACAGAATGTGACCACGTGTCCCTACCCTCACTACCTGCCACACCTCCACCATGATGAACAAATCCCCTGGAACTAAAAGCATAAACAGGATCTTACCTTCTTAAATTGCTTCTCTTGGGTATTCTATTGGGTATTTTGTCACGGTGAGAAGAAGCATCTATTGGGTATTTTGTCACGGTGAGAAGAAGCATAACTAATATATCTGTTGCGGTGACCTAGTTTGCGTGTTTGTGTTTGTTTGTGGGCTTGTTTTCATTGCCAAGGACCTGAAGCTGCTTCCCTACCAAGGCCGGATGTGTCACCCCTGCCCCCCGAAGGCCAGACTGTTGCCTTCTCTCCTCTTGTCAGCAGGTCTAGATTAGGTGTGTGACCCCCCACTTCAGACAGGTAGACACTCCTGTCTAAAGACAAGAAGTGAGGTAAATAGGGGTGTCATCCTGAGGATAGTGACTGACCGCCCCAGCAGCAGTTCTGGTGTCCTCCTCAGATATGACTTGGTGGAACTCTGGGGACTCTTTTTGTTTGTTTGTTTGTTTTGTTTTTTGAGACAGGAATTCTCTGTGTAGCTTTGCGCCTTTCGTGGAACTCACTTGGTAGCCCAGGCTGGCCTCGAACTCACAGAGATCTGCCTGGCTCTGCCTCCCGAGTGCTGGGATTAAAGGCGTGCTCCACCACCGCCCAGTCTGAGGACTCTTAGCTACCACAGCAAAGTGCCTCAAACTAAGTATTGCCAGAGAAGAAACATGGATATGCTTCTAGAGGCTAGAACATCTAAATCAAGTTGGCAGACACATGTCCATCTGAAGCCTCGATGATAGAAGCCTCTTTGGCTGTTGTTGGTTTCTAGCAGTTGGTACGGGGCAACTCCAACCTCTGCCTCCATCATCACATGAACGCTTTCCTGGAGGCCAATCTCTGCTTCTTTCTCTTACAGACACCAGCCACTATATTAGGAAGCCTGTGGCCACATTTTGACTAGAGCACATGGTCGAATACCCATTTTTCTTCGCACCATCATCTTCATAGGTCCAGGATGAAGACTTGATTGCTGTGAGGAGGGGATAATTCAACCCATAATATATGTGTTCATTACTCTCCTCACAGCTATGCAAACATACCTGGTACGAAAAACACTAAAGGAGGGAAGATGTACTTTGTCCCATGGTTTTAGAGGATTTTGGCCTTTTGTGGCAAGAAAGATATGGATATGGATGCACAGGGGTTCTGTCAGTGGCCAGTGGTGGCTGGACCATGAAGCTACTGCTCGTCATGTGGTAGCCAACAGGGAAGGAGAAGACACTGCTTAGAACTAGACGTGGTAATCGCCTTTAAAAGCCTACTCCAAATGTCTTTCTTCCTCCAGCTGCTGTAGCACAAATCTTAAAAGTTCTTATTAATAGAAACAAATCTGAAAGCCAGATATTGGGGTGAACTCTGGAAGATCCGAGAAGCAGAACAAGCCACAGCTTCTTCATCTCACCAGTTCCTCAGCTGATCCTGTTTCCTCAGACTGGAAGCCTCTGAGTCCTCATCCAAGTGGATCTCAGCTGAACTGTGCTGCTTAAAAGCCTAAAAGCTTAACCAGCTCTAGTTCCTGGTCCTCACTCCTTATATACCTTTCTGTTTTCTGCCATCACTTCCTGGGATTAAAGGTGTGAGTCACCATGCCTGGCTGTTTCCAGTGTGGCTTTAAACGCACAAATCTCTGCCTCCCAAGTGATAGGGTTAAAGGCTTGTGTGCCACCATTTTCTGACCTCTATATCTAGTGGCTGTTCTGTTCTCTGACCCCAGATAAGTTTATTAGGGTGCACAATATTTTGGGGAACACAATGCCACCACAAGCTGGGATCTACCCAGTCAAGACTCCTCAGCCTTCAGAGGAGCATCACAAACCGGGGACCATTCCAAGTTCAAACCACAACAGATATTATGCCCCTGACAATGTTCTGGGCCGGGATTGTCACCTGCCTCGGCGATCTTGTAAGCCACCTAGTATTTTGCTCACAAATGGTTTTACTACTAAAATCAGCAGACTTTGTTTTTCTGCTGGAGGCAATAAACCTGACTTGTCTCTACTTCCTTCAGCGCCTTAGACTTTCCATCAAGAGCTCCCTGGGGAGAGCAGAAAAGAACTTTCTAATGACAACGACCCATTTTCTCAAAGAATAAGGTCGGGATCCCCATCCCACTCCCTGGATCAAACAGACCTGGAGATGACGGCTTAGACCCATGTCTAGGGCTCATGCCAACTGGTCTCAAACATATTGCTGAAATGCAGGGGAGCCTTTGGATACCCTAAGTTGTGAGTTTGTTCTCCAGCTGTGTCACACTCTGGAGTAGAAGTCTACTTAGTTTTGCCTTTGGCCAAAGGATGGTGTGAGGCCTGTTTGGAGGGAAGACCACACGGCTTGCATGGCTGCATAGTTTTCAGCAGCTCATGACAGAGCCACCAAAGAGGCTAACCAGCATCTCAATTGTGTTTGGTCCAAAGTTCCCAAATCCTCATCAATGCTATTAGGAACAATAACATTATGAAAGAGTTGCAGAGGAAATAAAACATTATGGGCTTCTAAGAAACGCGGTAATAGAAGCCAGCTGGGTTTACAAAGACAAGCCTATGTCACTGGCTTCAAGGAAATAAAAACACATTTCAAATTTTTGAATAAGTCAACCTCCCAAATGGCCATCAAGAGAAGAGCAGTCCTGTTAAATTTGCATTTGCTTGGCTTGGCCCTCTTTGGTAACTTTTCCCTTGTTAGGGACATGGCCTACATTAGCTCAGAATCTCCTGATACATGTCTTTGGCATCGTTGGCAGAGAGTATGGTTTAGAATGAAACCAACTCAGGGAAGAGAAATCTGAGCGACACATACAAAGTCAGTTTCATCTGGGCTCTCCCAGTCAGCGGTCACTCAAAACATCCATTCACCTTCCACGTGCTTAGAGCCCAGGACTCTTTTTTCTTGTTTACTTAGGCTAGTTGACCAGACTTCTAGGCTTATAAATGACAATGTGCTACCAAGTGTCCAGAACTGTATGTCCTTGGACTGCCATTGGTAAGGGAATAGTAAGATGACTGGTGCACAGATTTCAGCTGGGGTGGTGGTTTCTGGATTTCTCCCAGCTGATAGTGGGAATGTGTGCATCTCAGAAGCCATCTTTAGGCAAGTGTGCATTGTTGCTGTATGGTAATGAGTAAGGGTATGCAAATGAACTGGAGTAGGAGGAGTCTTCCGTCTCACAGAAGCCCTGGGCATCACTGTCTCCCCACAGCAGCATGTGAGAATTTACCTCCGTGGCTGGCAGCACTAGCCTGTCTCCCATCTAAGCTGTGCTGTCCTTGTGATTCAGCATATTCACAGAACAGGGAACATGGCTCCCAGATAGACCAAACCCTTGGTCCTCCCTTCTCCTTTACCCATTAGAAACTTGTCCAACCCCACAGGAATGAGCTGAAATCCTCATTTCTTCATACATCTGTGTACATGTGTACTCAACTATACACCAACCCTAGGAGGGAGCACTGGGAACTTAGTAACAAAGAGCACAGAAGAGACCTCTGTGTGGCGATCTCTGATCTGCATGGCTTTGGGACTGACTTGACTTGGGCAGCAGGAAATGAAGAAACTGCAGATACATGTGCAGAAAAGCTGGTGCTGGATGGGACATGCACACTGATAGAGACACACCAGCAGCGACCGGAAAACTCAGTGAATTTATTGAACACAGAATAGAGGAGGAGGCAGCTTGGCTAGTCTCAGTAGGGGAGCAGTCACAGGCTACAGTCATCCTGGAGGAGGTCACTGTGGTTGATAATTTCTTCATGTACTGGTTTTAGCTAAAGGTCAATGGTTTGTCAACCTCTGTACTTGGACCAGGGGAAGATCTTGCCATTCCCATGGCCTGAGGCACCAGGGTCTTTGGCATGGCTATGCTCATGTTAACAAGACATATTCTCTCAGGACTTCCTCTCCTCCCCACACCTCTGCCTCGTGAAGTTTTTCTTCTAGAGAATGAAAGAGACAGGCACAAGGCAAGTGGTTGCTCCATACTCGGTGAAGTACTGAGCCGTGAAAGAGGAACATACCAAGCTGAGGGAACAGGTTACTCAAAGGTTCTGAGACCAAAATGGTGCCCAGGCCAGACTAGTTGCTATGGAGCAAAGGGGACCAGTGTGGAGAACCGAGGGAGCTGTTAAAGGGGAAAGTGTGCAGAATGTTTAGAACATTTGTAGATCATTGTAAACTTCATTCTGAGCCAGAATTTTTTAAAAAAGCACTAGAGCAGTGGTTCTCAACCTTCCTCAAGCGGAGACCCTTTAATACAGTTCCTCATGTTGTGGTGACCCCCCCAACCATAACATTATTTCATAACTATAATTTTGCTACTGTTATTAAATTGTAATGTAAATATCTGATATGCAGGACATCTGATATACCACCCCAAAGGGGTCTCAACCCACAGATTGAGAACACCTGCACTAGAGGGTAGTTGAAAGGAGACCTGTAATTTGGCTTACATTTTTAAAGACCATGCTGTGTGCTGGGTTGTTCGTATCACTGGTTATGGTAAGATAAGAAGCAAAGAGACCCAGAGGGCTTCAACCTTGGCAGCGGAGACAGAAAGGAATGGGTGTACTCTGTGTATATTCTGAAAGTGAAGATGTCAATAGAAGAGGATATAAGTAAAAGTTCCTACAAATGTCTCTGTGAGTTTTAGCCTGAGTAAATGATGGGGTGGAATTGCCAGTGTCTTTGAGGTGGGGGCTACTAGAGAGGAACAGGTTCAGTCACAGACACAGAGTTTGAGATTATAAAATAGCCATGTTGACAGTCTGGAGGTAAGGGGGAAATCTGGGCTGGGGGCATATATCTGGATATCACTGGAGTATAGGCAAGATCAAGTCATGGAAACAGGGTGCTGTCATCCAGGAAGTGGCTTCTGTGGAAGAGAAGGCGGTCCAGGGAGTCTGTACAGTCTGGTGTTCAAGTCTGAGGAGGTAAGGAGGAACTAGCAAAGGAGAAGAAGGAACTGCCGATGAAGTAGGTGAGAACACCAAGACGGAGAAAAGAGAAGCCATCAGCACTGCAGAGAACAGTTAGTAGCATCAAACGAAGCGGCAGAGCCACTGAAATCAGGGTTCGCATCTTGTGGGGTTGGCTTCTGGGGATGGTTGGCTTGGATTCAGCAAGCACAGCGGAGCAGTGAGTTGGAAACAATGAACAGAGACAATCCTAAGGTGCTTCCTCCACACCACAGTGGAGAAGGGGCATAGACACCACCTCCCTGAGGAGCTAGAGAGGAGGTTTTACATGACCTTGACTTTCAGTAGGATTATGGACCATGAAATCAGGGCTCACCACATTTTGACCCTGAGATTTTTAGGGAGAGGCAGCTAAGGGACTAAGGGCTTTGCCTTCTTTCTTAAAAACCAGTAGAGGAAGGAAGGAAGCCAAGACAGAAGGTATGGATCAAAGTGGAGGAGAGTAAGCCCCGTGTGATCCCTGGGCCATGGGAAGGGCATGGCAGAGGCCATTGGTCACCACCCAACTGTGGAGTTTGAACAACACTGTGGTGAAGGAGATGCTGTCTACAGGTTATTGGGGGTCAAGGGGAGGGAGAGTTTAGAAGTGAGCAGTCATATAGAGTCATTAAGATTTAGAACCCAGAAGAAATAGCTCACAGTTCCAGCAAAGAAAAAGCACCAAAAGTTAATTAATTAATTAATTAAAAATAAAATTTCAACATGAATTTAAAATAAAATTAGGGAACTTTGGCACCTGAAGAAGGAATGATTTTTTGACTCTGGTCTGAACCCTAGAAAAGTAAATAAATTGTCCAAGCTCACACACCTGCTTAGTGGCAGACATTGTCTAGACATCATTTTTCCTTGGTCCTTACCCTGTATCTTTCCTTCCTCACTTTCTGGCTGGTGTTTCTCCTTGTGTGTACACACCTTTGATTTTCCTTATTCAGAGCTGGTTTTATTGCTTGCTTTCTGTGACCAAGTTCTTTGTTATCTCTGCGAGTACCAGCATCTCCCCAGTACCTCAGCCAAACACAAAGTTCAGTAATGTCTCACTGTTCATACAGTAGGATGGGTCCAAACCCAGGCAGGACGTGTGAGCTGGGCCCACCCTGCAGGAAGAAAGGGAGGCCCAGTCAAGGAAGAACTGTAGCTGATCTCTCAGGACTCAGTGGTCAGCAGCATGGGCCCAGAGTGTCAATGACAAGGGACCAATGCTCAACGGTTCAGCTTTCCTCCTGGTGGAAGGACACTCAGGAGTTTTTGCAAGCCACAGATTGTATGTGCTCACTGGGCAAACAAACATGAGTCTTTGCCCTCAGATGAAAATGACTCTGAACCAATAAGCGTGGGGAGAGCCCGAAGCCTGCATCCCATCTGAATACTATTTGGACACAAGTGGTTAAAGTTCTTCCAGTGATGGCTTTTGTTATCTATAAAATTAAGACTAAGCCAGAGATCAAGGAATTTCAACTGGAAGCCATATCCTGTCTCCAGTCTCCCATCTTGGTGTAATTTAAGTGAGTTACAGATCCCTTTAAATTCCCTTATTTAAAACAGATATTCATCCAAAGAGGCAGTCTATAAACATTTGGCACATCTTGATGAGCACCTCGGCTATCCTTCAGAGGCTGGGAACAACCTCAAAACCAATTACTTATGCTCTCCTCCAAGATGTCCGTTAATTGGAAAGAGGGCCCTGCCTCTGGCTTCGTGTATCTTCTCTCCTCTTTCATGCCCCACAGTTGTCCCTTCTGGGGAAGAGTAGTAGAGTTGCGGGCAATGATTCTAAATTTGGAAATTATTCAAATACAGAGGTACAGGGTATCAATGGGGCTAGAAGTTTATGTATATAAAAAACGGGGAAGGATCTTGCATCCCTTCCTGATTGAAATAATGTAAAAAATGGGAAGAAATCTAAAAGCCATAGCATGTCCACGTCTTAGGTGAAATACTGCTAAAAGAATCCCCCTCACTTCAAGAAACCTTGTAAATGGGTCCTCTACAACCCATGAAGGATTAAAAGGGATAAATGTGTTGAAATCCTCTTTGTCTACATATTAGATCCCAGTACTACACACTGGAAAATCTAGATTAATGCAGATTTAAAAGATGTAACCATGTGATCTACTTTGAGTATGGTTTGAATTACACACACACACACACACACACACACACACACACACAAACACAAACACATACATACACACACCTGTTTCTTTCTGTATCTACATATAACATAGCTATAGACAGATAATATGTCCATAGCTTCTGATCATATCCTACATTTGTAGAAAAAAAGAAAACCCACCCACAAATGGGCAGAGATTAAGCTGCATGAATAAACTGCTGAATTTGGATATTAGACATTTATAAAAAGCCCATAAGTAAGAGTGTTGGCCACCAGCATGGCAGTATTGAGAAGTGTGGTTGGCCTTTCAAAGGTAGAGACCAATGGCAGATCTTCAAGAACATAACAAAAAGGACTATGGGGCACCAGCCTGTGGTTTCTTGTCTTTTGTCCCCTGGCTTGTGGTGTAGGTGGTTTACTCTGCCATGTGCTGCTCTTCCCAGAGGCCCACAGTCATTGGACAGGAATCTCCAAGACCATAAACCCAAACAAATCTTCTCTATTTATAAGTGAATTGCATCAACATTTTGTTATAGCCATGTGAGTCTGATACGATGACAATTATGGCATTGTCTACAATACTGACAAAGTCAGAGACCACACAATGGAACCTTGGCATAGCATATTATGAATTGTACAGCAACTTAAGAGGAATGCTAAAGAAGAATGGCTAAAATATTCATAATATATGAAATTTTAAAAGTAAGCTATAGGGTTGGGGATTTAGCTCAGTGGTGGAGCGCTTGCCTAGCAAGCACAAGGCCCTGGGTTTGACCCTCAGCTCAAAAAAAAGTAAGCTATAAAAACAATGTACACAACAAAAATTATATAGTATGTACACATATACATTCATAGAAAGGAGGTTGAAGTGAAATACTGAGTTATTAATACATCGATGATAGACTATAGAAAATTTCCTTTTGTTGTTGTTTGTTTCTTCTTTTCCCTATGGTTGTGTCTCATGTGGAGATCTCTGTGCCCTGGTGACAACTTCCATAAAGGAACGTTCTCAGAAACATTATCTGTAAGTAGGGAGACTGGCACAGTCAGGCAGACAGGACATCAACATAGTTCCCATAAAGCATTCTGGAACTCTAGCACTTGGGAGGCAGAGGCAGGCAGATCTTTGTGAGTTCGTGGCCAGCCTGGGCTACAGAGTGAGTTACAGGACAGCCTGGAAATGAAGAAGTTCTGTCTTTAAAAAATAGAATCTTGGAACTGGAACATTCCTTGGGTGCTTTTCTGAGTTGAGGTAGAAAGCTGCGCCTTTGTACACCCATAATGACCAGTCGCTGAACGTGAGGTACCCCAGGGTGGAGTGTGCTCTGAAATGAATCTTTATTCTGCTGAGGAGAAGAATTCACCTGCAGACTGCTTGCAAGTGGTATTGGAGCAGCCAGGGAAATGAGTGTCTATGTCTTTAAGAGGGTGAAGTTAGGTAGTGCACTATACAACTTGTAGAATGTATGCTAACTCACTTTCTCTATTAATGCACCCTACGTGGGAATAGCTCCTTTATTCTTCTGTGGAAACTTACAGTATGAAGGTTGATGAGACAAATAGCTCCAGTCCATGGTTGTTTAATTATTTACCTGCCCCCAACTGACCACACTAGATAGGAGAGTCCCAACAGACGACTCTGAGGACTCAAAGTACTTTTCCTTGCACCTAATCTACCTAATTCTCAGGGGCAATTAGCTTCACCATTGGTGATTCTTTTGTCTCATTGTTTCTTGGTAGTGAGACTCTATAGTGACATGTTTTTTTTTTGTTGTTGTTGTTGTTGTTTTTCCTGTGTCGTTTTGTAGAAGCATTCTTCTCTGGGTATTAAAACCTCTGGATTACGACATCTAGAATTGTGGAGATGATAGATATTGACTCTCCAAGAGGCACTGGATCATGGTGTTTGGGGACATCCTATTGTCCCTGAGCCCTGTGTATCATTCCCACTGGGAGCATAGCACCACATGGTAGGTCATTGCCCATGAATATGGCTTGCATCCTGGAAGATGGCATCTCATCCTTGTTAGATTATTCCAAAGCTGACATCTGAATTATACCTTCAAAAGGTTGTTTTATTTGTCTGCCTAGCTAGAGTCTTCTGAATGCTGCAGTATGTGATGGGGTCAGCCCCCCCCCCCCATTACCACTGACATACATTCATCAGTGTAAATTTGGTCTCTAGTCATATGTGTTAGCAATGATCTCATGTTTGTAGGTCAAAGAGTAAGCCATAAAAGCTTAAATGCAGCCTGTTGGGGAAGAAAGATGTTTGTTTCTAAAATATGTGCTGATTTGAATCAGGACAAACCCGGCTAGAAAGAGACTGATGTAAACAATTTGCATCCAGTGACTGGTTGTTGTGAGCCAGGCCTGACTACTTCCTCTGCTAGCATGCATCTAGAGCCAGCAGCAAGTGCTGAATGAGTCCTGAGGAGTAGAAAAGCATCTGCTAGGGTCCATGCAGAGCCTCTGTATCTGAACTGCTCAAGAAAGCATTGTGCTTTCCCTTGGAGAACCAATGGCAGAAGCTGGGTGATCATCACTGGCAAAGGATTCCACTCATTTGGTTGTTGCAGGTTTTTCTTTGTTTTTTCACTGGCTAATGTTCAGGAACACTAAAATGCAGTGGGAACACTTTTACACTGGCTCATTGCAAAAGTCCATCCGTGGTCCCCTTCCCTGTATCTGCTGGTCCCATGATTCTAATTGTTCCTCCAGTCCCCTGACTATTTAACCCACTTGCAACTGCCCCTGAGTCAGTATATATTCTTCCTTTGGACACTTCCCTTACCATCCAAAGGGAAAGCTACATGATACCATCAACACATTTGCAAGCAAGCTCGGCTTTTGTTTCCTGTGTCAACTGGTCCTGATAGAGTCTGTATGAAACCACAGGTGCAAGGTGAGAGAAGAAAGCTAAGGCCATGGGAGATGATACAGGAATTGTGTGCAGCCTAATGGGCCCTCTGACCTTCTTCAATTCCAGCTGTATCACCTGTACATCTAGGAGGCTGTTAGCATGTCCTGTTGAGTGTATGGACGACATGTTTCTCCCTTCTGGGGACCTGGCTGTGTCTTCTGGCTATGAATTTTAGTTCAATAGTATACTGGCTTGAATCTGAAAACTGAGCAAGAAGATATGACTTCATACATTTTAGATTTATATGAAGCATTTTTAATTGACACTGAGATATTTACACAATAATCTTCACTCACTTTTCTAGTGTACAATATGTTTTGTAGGTTCAATCATGAAGATACCACTAAGATCTAGACGGTTTCTATCATCCTCAAACGTTCTTTTGTGCCCTGAGCAGTCAATTCCTTTCTGTAGTCTTCAGTTTTTGGTTGTTATGACAACACTCAAGAAAATCAACTGGAAAGAGAAAAAGGTCATTCCCATTAGAGGCCTTTGAAACCCCTCCTCCTGGCCAAGGCACTGAAAACTGTATTTCCAATCAGGAAGAATAGTAGAGATGGGTGCCATCGTAAGGTTCCAGATCCTGGTCTCCTGCTCTCGATGTAATTCACATACTTAATCCCTTCAAAGCAAGAACATGTAGGTAAAATCATCAACTTATCTGGGTTCCATCAAACACACTAAGTCTTAAGTCCAAAGAAGTCTTCATATTCGCCTTTGATTCAGTTCTACGTTTATTATTTTTTTTTTGAAGATTTTTTTTTTATTTGTGAGTGTTTGTTTACACATACATATGTTCACCAAATGTGTGCCTGGTACCAGCAGAAGCCACAGGAGGGTGTTGGATACCCTATAATGAGAGCTTACAGATGGTTGTAAGCTGCTATATAGTGCTGAGAATTGAACCCAGGTCCTCTGGAAGAGTAGCAAATGGTCTTAACCTCTGAAACATCTATGCAGCCTCCCAGTTCTATACATACTAAAGATGCTTACTTGTTCATATTTTCATTGATCAGCTACTATGTGCTTAGCATTTAAACAGAGTAGTGAACAAAACATAAATAGAACTCATAGAAGTGCTCATTGGCCTCCAAGTTCCATCTAGAAATAGAATATGGTAATTAGAATATTATCTAAAATTATATTAGGTATGTACTATTATATTATATCTAAAATATAAAAAAAACTTAGTGCCAGAATCAAAATGATAAAAGCACATCTGAAATATCACCCAATGAGGCTATTGAGGTGGCTCAGCCAGTAAAGGCTTTTGGCACCAAGTCTGATGACCTGAGTTTGATCCCCAGGCCCTACAGGACAGAAATGACTACTGCTGGCTTTCCTCTGGCCATCATATACACCATGGCACACCTCCTGGCCCCATAAGTAAGTAAACAATTCACTTAAAAATGTTATCACCCAGCTGAAAAGTCAACTTGATTCTCATGGCTTTATCTAGCATTCTGAGAATTCTGGAATATCTTATTAGTCATTTTCTGGGTAGGGTATGTCCATAAAACCTGTCCATTTTCTTGACAAAGTAAAAGAATGCGTGATGGCTAAGCTAAAGCATCTTTTCCATCTGGAAATAGACTGGAAGGTGTGATCATGCCTGCTGAGCTAGATGGTGCAAACATCAAGCCAAACCAGAAGAAAGTGGTGCAAGCCAAAGCCACTTGAGGTATTCTCAGAAAGCATGCACCAATTATAGAGTAACCATGGTAACAAAGCAGCCATAATCATTACCTGAGCCATATACCCATCACTTCAAATCCTTCCATTATTCACTATATATACACATAACATTGTGAAGTTGGTATCATTTTTCTCATTTTTATGAATACAGAAAGCTAAATCATAGACATATTAAATAATTGTCCAAACCACACAGAAAAGGCAATGTAGTAGGAATTTGAATACAAATTCATCTGCATGATTTTAAAAGTCAGATTCTTTCTCACAGCATTATTACTCTCTAAATCATTAATAATCAATCAATATTGCTATTAATTCTTACTTCTTGTCTAGGGACACCAAGCAATGTTCTGGTTCTTATAAGATTAAGGTAAGTTATGTAAAATGGTTCATGTTTCTTTATAATATTTTCAGGTAAGACCAATTTGTGAGAGTCAAAGATTTCTTCTAGCTAATGTCATTTTGTGGCCAGTTCCTGACTTGCCAAGATTCCATGGTGGTATCTTCTGAATGAATGGTATAATTTCACTGTAAAATGGGTGTCACTGTGCATCTATTGTGCCAGCAAGCGTATGAGTCAGGATAAGCTAGCTGCTATAACAGATGATCCCCAAATCTCAGTGGGTCAACATAATAAAAGTTTAATTCTTGCTCATGCAAAGTCTCATCAGGCTGTTCATTAGTGGCCTTTTATTCAGAGCAGCTCTCTAAAAGTGGTGACTCGGGGATCCATCTCCTTTCATCTTCTGAAGGCGTCATTCCCACAGGGTTCCCCTAAGGCTGCCATGAGAGACAAGCAGGGCACCAGCAGGGCACATTCTCTGAAAGTAGAACATCCGACTAATAGAGCACTTACCATGCATCACTTGCATTCACAGTGCGTCTTCTGAAACTTGTTAATGGCCACACCAAAATTCAAAGGAGCTAGGGAGTGGAAGTTCCCAGTTACATAACTATAACGTTGCACAACTTGATATTACAGATGGAGGTTCTATTTGTTGGACGGCCATGGAGCTGTTTCTATCATAGCCAGCAGGAGCTGATCCGAATTTAAGAAATGCATATAAAAAAGCAAGATTCCCCACTTAGCATCATGGATGTAACCATGAATCTCGTCCTGTGCATTTTATTGGATGGATTAATCAACCTGTCATAAGTTGAACTGTGCTTTTCCTCCTTCATCCCCTAAAAAGAGATGTCTACTGGAAACCTGGAAATGTAGCTTTTGGGAAAAGATCTTTGTAGACACTAAGGACCCTGTAAGGTCATCTTGACATAACTGAGTGGACCTTAAATTCAATGACTTCTGCCTTCAAAAATCACAGGAAGGAAGGCCAGGAGGAGATGAAAGGAAAAGTCACAGATACATTGTCACAAGCCAATGAATGCCTGGGGCTACCACAAACTGAGGAGATAAGGACTTCTTCCCTTGAGCCTTCTGAGGCCAAGGGGCTCTAATGACACCTGCTGTTAGATCCTTGGCCTGGAGAACTATCAAAGAAGACGATGCTGCTCCTTCAAGTTGCACATTTCTTATGGTAGACACACACACACACACACGCACACACACACACACGCACACGCACACGCACACGCACACGCACACGCACACACCCGCACTCACGCTCGCACGCATCCCAAGCAAACAAACAAAAAATCAAATGCACAGCCTAAAGGAGGAATGCTGGTAATCCTATAACTTGGAATCGTGCTCCTCCAAACTTCACGCTAGAGCCCTAGTCTAGCAGAGTTGACGCCTGCGATGGCCATTCTTACTCGTCAACTTGACTACATCTGGAATCAACTAAAACCTCAGGAGTAACCTTGTTCATGCTGCCTTGTCCTCAGAGTTTCAGCTTCCAGAACTTTTGGAAATAAGTGTCTATTGTAGGAAGCATCTTTCTATGGTACTGTTATGATAACTTTGGGAGACTAGCATGTGGCAAGGCAGAGAGCCTTTCTGGAAGCAAACTGAAGGCACCAGAAGGTCCAGGGTATCAGCCTTTGAGAGAGCACTTCCTAATAAGCAAATGAGCCAAGAGTCCCAGCTTCCTACCTACACACTGGTGGAGAGTCTAGAACATGAAACACTATTTACTCAAGAACAAGGTGAGTTTTTTTTATTCTATTTCTGAAATGGAAAATACAACCAATAAATGTATTTCTCCTTGAAATCTTATTTTGAAATGATGCTTTTTCTTTTCATCAGTGCATCTTACGAGCAAGAAGATCAAGTGCATTGAAGTATACAATAGTAGGTAAGCATATCATATGCTCCAACAACCTGAAAGTGGGGATGCTGTTCATTGGCTGCTGGTGTCAACCTATGCCAGTTCATAAAAACTCCTTGGGCTCCTTTTACCCCAGTCTAGCTACATCTTGAAGTCAGCCACAGCAGGGTATCACACTGTGGAGAGTGTCAATTACCAGCCTACCACTAGACTAGGCAACACTGGCATGCCTTCCGTATGAAAGAGGCTTGATGACTGGCCTGGTTAATTCATGCAAGGCCGTGATCTCAGATTTCAAGGAAGACCAATCCCAACCACAGGTTCTCAATGCCTGTTCAGGCTGCTATCCACTTGAATAGTGTTTAAAGCTACAGCTCCATAGCATTTCTGAATCTTCTTCAGTACCATAACAACAAGGCTTCCCTTGCATGGTTAGGTCTGATATATTCAGCTGTTACTCTCCTGTCTAGAATACATGTCCACGTGTAAAGCTATTACCAGGTAAAATGAAAATGTCCCGACAAGTTATATTGTCTCATGATCAGACAATGTTAGAGGATGTTACCTAGTTATCTAGATAGTGCACAGGTTTCCCTCTGTCAAAACTCAGTAACTCCAACAGTGTTAATCACTGAACTCTTCAATAAGGACCTGTTCCAGGCTATAACACACACAGCACATGGGTTTGTCACTGACGTGTCAGCCCTGGGCTATCTGTCCCTGTGACAGGGGAGACAGGATGTAATCTACCTTTATTTCGACTTCAAAAGCTTTGCAACTGTATGGGAGAAAGGAACGGGCAGTACTTAAAATGCTTGCAAGAGCTCATTTGACTAAAAGCTGGGGAAGAAAGCTGCCCCGAGGGTGAAGGCTCCCCAAAGACCAGAAAACGACAGCGTTAACTGTTCTGACAGATCACAAATTTTTGTTATTTAAGAATATTTGACAAAAGGAGAAAAAAACCAACGATGATATTCCTGTTGTCTAAAGCCAGTCACCCACTTTCACAAACTGAGAAAAAAGAAAAAAACAAAATAAAATCCAGCTGAGTCCTTAGACGATGAAATGAGAACTGTTCTTTCTCCAAACCCTGAGCGTTTTTTTGTTTGTTTGTTTGTTTTTTTTTTGTTTTGTTGTTGTTTTTTTTTTTTTGCTGGCTTCTAGGTCCCTGCTAGAATGAAGAAAGTTGTTTTCTGGTTTTTTTTTTTTTGTTTTTTTTTTTTTTTTTGTTTTTTTTTTTTTGTTTTAAACTTTTTCCTTTAAAAAATATGCATAGAAACCGGTTAAGTGGGAAAGGGTGGAAATAAAGCTGAGTGCCACCAAGCAAGTGGTCTACGTAATGCTAGAACCTGAGCAGAGGAAACATGGGACCAGCTATGCGTGCCTCATTCTGTATTCTTAAAGTTCTCTTGAAATGAAAACAAAGAAATCCAACTAAACCAACCTTTAGATGAGTAGAGTGTAAACTAATGAGAAACAGATGGACTTGACTTCCCTAGGGGCAGAGGGAGGAGGGGTGTCTAAATGAAGGGCAAGGTGTTCTGGGCCACAAATGCACTTGGGGCTGCACTGGAAAAACCTTTGTACCTTTCGCATACCTAGAATGCAGGCAAAGTTCACGCACCCACATCTCCACATGTTGACGAGACTGGCTTGGAAAGTCTCTCCGCGCCAAAGGAGCAGGCTTTGGAGACCCCAGGACATTGTTCGGCACCTCACAAATTGCATTTTATAGGTGCCAAAGGCACTTGCAAATCTCACATGTAAGTTTTCATTCAAGGACCCAACCATTTTGGCTTTGATCAGAAACCACAACTCGGTGTAAACATTTCTCCTGCCACATTTTATGATATTTACACATTGCATGGATCCCTGGGTCTAATGCTCACAAAGTGTTCTGTAGGCAAAGGCTGCTGAGACATACTCATCTAATCTCTGGGTAGAGGAACTAGGCAGGGCCAGGAAGGGTGACATGTCAAAGGTCATTCTCTAAATAAGAGGGGCAAACTCTTCTTGGTACTGCATATAGATAAGCCTGAGACCCTTCCCATGCTCTCTTTCCTCATCCTGCTTGGGATCAGTGTCTCTCGCTGTCTTCAAATCATTTATATATCAAGTTACAGCTCAGAAGGAACACATTTGGGACTTTATCATTTAGGGAAAGTATAGGCCCCCAGACCACAATTGTTTGAAAACCATCCAGGCTGACTTTAAGGTTTTTAAAAATAATTTATTTGGCAGTCTCGAGGACTAGAGTTTGCCCATTTGGCCAACGTCACATTACTTTCAGTGCAAATGCTGCAATTAATGGGCCACAACTTGCTCCGCTCTGGAGTAACAGAAGCGGCCAGCTGCTGGCCAGCGAATGAGCTCTGTGTCTCCAGTGTAAACGCTGCTGATATCATCACCATCAGAAGGTCATAAAACTGATTGATTATAAACACAGCTCTCATTTGTTTATAGTTGACATTTTTGGGTTCGGGGTAATTAGCACATTAGCCATCTCTCTTTGGGGGTGAGGGCTCCCAGGTGCTGGCAGGAGCCTTGCAAGGGAAATCAAACCAGGAGGGTTCCCAAAGCCTTGCCAAGCCATCAGAGACCTTGAGCAGAAACAGGTTGAGGAAAACTGATTTAACAGTGGGAGGAGGGGATGTAGTTTTGATACCACCTACGTGGGGTCTCCCACATAGGAGGCTTCGACTCTGAGGCAATTTCTTCTAACACAAGGTAAAATTGGAAAAATCTGAGATATGTCAGAAATGTTCGGGAGAGAGGCCCTCTGTGAGGAGCCTACAGCTGGTGTGGGCCTTTTAAGATTCCTCCTTCTCTCTAGGCTGGCCAGAAGTCAGATAAGGATCATTCTTGCTATGGTAACCAGTACTGTGTTGTTGTTGTTGTTGTTGTTGTTGTTGTTGTTGTTGTTGTTTTCAGTTTGTTATTGTTGTTGCTCTGTTTTGTTTTGTCGTTTACTTATAGTTAAAATAAACTCTTTGGCCATCTGAAAATACTGCTTCTCAGACACTCACTTGCTTACGGGAAGTGGAATGAGTCTGGTTGGACCCTCTCCCACAGACAAGAGTCTCCTTCTGCCTGGAGCCCCCCACCATCAAGGTGAGCTGTGTCTAGACAGAGGAGTTAGAGAAGACCGAGGAAGAAGTAGCACAGGCTCTGGGAAGGTTTCCTGATAGCTTCGGTGAAAACACCAGAAAGCCCCAAAGCGTCCTAAACCCCTGGAAGGCTGTCCCTTTAAATGTGTGCCTTGAAGCAAGAACTAGGCTTTGGGTTGTGGTTTTTAAGGTAGTTTTGAGCAATCTCTTAGTGATATTAGAAGTGATAAACGGATGAACTTTTAAACAGACCTGGAACTGAATACAGAACATTTGTTCACTGTAGACTACATCCATAGTCAAAAGCTTGAATTCCATTTTCTCTTCGTAACATTTTAACAATTAAGAGCCCTCTCATTTGTCTTTGCTTTTTAAAACTTATTTTCAGGGTTGCCTCACTTACATAATTGCTACCTACCTTCACAGCAAGGGCAGACATCTTGGTACCTGAACTTCATAGTTTCAGAACCAAACTCAGGAAGGTTTCTCCCAGATCACCAACTTCTGACCCACATCCCGCTTTTGGTGGAGATTTCAAGACGAAACCATTCCTGTGAACTCTTGTCTCCTTCCCAAGCTTTGGTGGCTAGTGCAGGAGATTTGGCAGCCAATTCCTTTGTGGTAGTAGACAGAAGTAGTTGCATATGGTAATAAAGTGGTCCCAGAGTGTTTAGTTTCCACTACTGGTGCACCCAGGCAAAGCACTAGAGGACTTCCCGGAAAGCTGGAGTGGGGACCCGCTTCATTGCATGGCTTCCATGACTTGGTAGACTGAGTGTTGGTGTTGATTGTTTCAATATGCTTAGTTCCTTCCTGAGGGTTCATTGACTTCATTTGCTGAATGGATTAGCTGAGAGTTTACATGAACATTTCGGTATTTATGAAACTTTAAGCACAAGTAAATACCAGGTAGATAGATTGCTGTTGCCTAGATAAATTGATTCTTGTCTCCTAAGAAAAGAATCAAAACAGAGAATTTGAGGCAGACCTTCCTTCGGCACTATTATTTAGGTCTTTCCCTCCCTCCCTGACTCCCTCCCTTGTTTACAAGGAACGCTCTTTCCCAGGCTGATCTTGAAAACTCATGATTCTCCCACTTGAGTCTCCCCATTGGCTGAAATCATAGGCATCACCACACCAGGCCCTGGATTGGACCCTTCCTCTTTGTTCAGATAATATGGGTGCACAGTGTTTTCTCACACTACACCAAGGAACATCTGTGAACCGAGTCAATGATCCATCTTGTCCACCATAGTCATGCCTCTAGTCCTTGGCACCCTGCCTGGCATGTAGTAGGTTTAACACATATTTGAATAAATCTTATTTGTGTGGGGTTAGAAACTCACGTCAAATAAGAAAAACAGTAAAGGATATTAATACATAACCTGAGGCGGTGACCCTTAGTCGAGAAGCCCCCTTGTCAAATCTGACTTTCAGTACCACAAGCACACAAAGACATAGTTTGCAGTTGTAATTGGGGAGAAACCAGGCAGATTTAAAATCCGTTGACCTTCCCTTCTCTTACTTTCCTGGCGACTGCCCTTTGCTCCTCTTAGGTCTCCTCACTGTTTTGGTGTTAGTGCAAGCTAACTTTCACCCACTGCTAAATAGCGAATATTGTAGCTTTACCTTCTCATTTTTACACATTTATTCCCATCCTTCATTATCACTTTAACTTCTCTTTGCACTCATCCTAACTTTGAGAGAACTGCTATCCAACAGCAAGTGCTAGAGGAGTACCACTCAAGCTCTGCCTATAAGTACCCCACAGGGAGATCATAGATAATCCAATTATATAGTATTGGGTAAAAGTCAAGCATTCCTTAGGCCTTCCTGCCGACTTCTTTGATGAGAGGACATTATAAATGCTTTTCTTAGCAAGCCCCCTGAAGAGCAGGAGGTGTGGCTCAGGTTTGGGGCAGTTGAGCATGTAGACAGTTGAGCACATAGCCAGAACTTCCTCCAGGTCTTGATCTAAGCTCCAATGACCAGATCAGTGTTATCCAAACATCCAGAGATTATAAGACCTTAGGAAGTCAACTACTTCTAAATACATCCCAATGGATCAAATGCCAATTGCTTCCTTTACAATGAAGATCACAACTTCTCAATGGCTGGGTTCTCAATTTTGTTCTCACCTGTGGGCAGAAATCCTTGGGAATCTAAGTAAGCATAATCTACTTACTCAGCATGGAATAAGAGCAAGAGAAGTTGATTGGATTCAAGAGGTCTTTATCTATCTCCCTTGAAAACTGTAGAGATGAACATCAAAACAATTGAGGGGACACTTTTTTATAGATGCTGTCATGAGTGACTTCTTCTGTCTCCACAATCTTCTTCCACATGAGGATTGTAATGTTAATTCTTCTTCATTGGGGGTGGGGGACCACTCTATTAGCTTTAGATTTGCTACACAGATTATATAATGTGCACCTACTAAGGACTGGGCACCATGGTGGGATCTGGGGCTACAAAAACAATTGAGACAAGACACAGGTCCTTGAATCCAGGAGAGAGAAATGGATGCACAAACAAACACACGTCTCAAGCAGACCCTGGAGATCCTCTCAAGGAAGTTCAGGCCAAGTACAGAATTCACTTGTAGCTGGCTCAGGGTGGAATGTGGATGCCAAAGAAAGGTTTATTATTGACAAAGTCCTGCGTTAGCTACACTAACCAGACCAAAATGAAAGGACAAAGAGCACTGTAGCCAGAGTTCCTGAAGCCGTGATTATGAACAGTTGAAGGCTATCTACTGATTTGGCCAGAAGTCCAGACATTGACACAGATTTGAGGTGGGAAGAAAGAACAAACTAAGTTTTACAGATGTCAATTTTTAGATGGACAAAAGTTAGAGCTGGAAAGAGATTTGGAAACCTCCTCAGGCACATGGAGTTGCAGCCTTGGGAGTAAATAGCAGTCAGCAGCCTAAAAGAGCAGATACAGAAGAAACCAAGAGAAACAGTGGAGAGTGGCATGAAAACCGGAACACAACCTAGGATGCAAACAGAAAAAGAGATCTCCATGATGAATGAACGCCCAAGGGAATTCTTGAGCAGAGACTGCAAGAGAGCTGGAAGGATGTTGAGAAATGCATAGAAGGGGCCAGAAAAACGGAACTGGGAAAGGCTTGTTGGATTTTGTTAAGGGCCATTAACAAAGTGGTTCTTATAGAGTACTAACACAGAAGTCCACCCTGGCAGGTTGGAGGGTAGATGGAGGCACACAGTTAAGCAAATGATATGGAATTATTCTTTGACGGTATCAGCTTTAAAGGAAGAGAAAGAATTAACCATAGAATTAACAAAGTTTCTCTCATTCATAAATTCCATTCACCACTGAACTGTATACACAGATATGATGGAATTCTGGGAGGAAAGTCCAGCTAACAATGAATTGGTCATACAGGCAATCGTTGTTGGCCCTAGTTTTAATATAAGCAAACAATGGCTCATGGAAATTACATCACAAATAAAAATAAAATAAGAGGCTTCAGGAAAGTCCAAATTTCCCAGTGGCTTCAGAAGAAACTGTAGGACTAGGGAGAAGGACTAGATTTGACTCTAGATTAGGCCCACAGGCATTTGGGATAGCCTACATTTCCCAGGTGCTCCAGTGTTTCCTGCAGCCCATGAGAGTAGCCTAAGCCTGAGTTAGTACCTATTGGTGCCCAGGGAGGTCTATAGCTTTCAGGAAGCTTCAGGGGAGGCAGGGGGCCCAGGAGGAAGGCCAGATTGAACTCACTTGTTCACAGAAAGTTCCCCCCCAACCAGCTCTAGCAGTAGCTGAGAAATCAGAATGGGGAACAGATCTGACTCTGAGTAAGGCCCATAGGCCTGTGGAAAGTTTCACAATTCACAGGGAAAGCTTGAAGACCTGGGTAGGAGGCCTTAGCTGACATAGGATAACCTGACTCAAAAGAAGACTTTTGATAGAGCCTGCCTCCATGCTGAAATACCAGCTCCACAGAAGAAAGGGGCATCTGAATCCCACTAGGATCTAATCTTCCACAGATGCAGATACCATTACTGAAAGGAAATAAATAAATGTTACTATAACTTTAAAAATAAAGAGTATGAAAGAAAGAAAAAGAAGCTCAATAATAGAAGTAACTTCAGTATAGAAACAAAAACAACATGAAAAACTAAGACATGTTTCCTCCACATATCACTAATCATACAACAACAACTCATAAAAATGACTTGGAAGAACTACCAGACAACGAATTCAAGAGAATGATGATAAGGATGCTCAAATAATTCAAAGAAGTCATCAATACACTCCAAGGGAACAAAAAACAAACACAGATGAAATGAGGAAATGGATTGTCAAAGAAAACTCAAACCGACATGATTTCAAAAATGAAAAACTTGGTAAGCGGGTTAAAAATCTTGGGAGAAAGCCTCACTGGTAGAATGGATCATGTAGAAAACAGCAAATCAGGGAGATGGAGTAGAGGAATTGGATCACTCAGTAAAGGTCAACAATAAATATTGAAAGAAATGTGAACAGGAAGTGGGAGAGCTGTGGAACATCATGAAAAGGGAAACACCATAATAAATACATGAAAATATTTTCAATAAAATCCTAGAAGAAAGTTTCTCAAACCTAGAGAAAGAGATACCTATCCAAGTGTAAGAAGCCTACAGAACTCCAAATACACAGGACCATAAAAGTAACTCCCTATAACCCAATAGAATTTTAAAAATTAAAAAAAAAAAGACAGACTAAAAAAAAGAGTATTAAAAGCTGCAAAAGGGAAGGGTCAAATCATTTATAAAGTCAGGACCATCAGAACAACACCTGACTTTTTGACAGAAACTTTTAAGTCACAAAGATCTGGAAAGATAAATTTCCATGTTCTGAAAAACAGCTAACAACTTAGAATATTATAAACAGCAAAACTATCTATTAAAACAGAAGGAGAAATGAACACTTTCCAAGATTAAAACACATGAAAATGGGGCTGGAGAGATGGTTCAGAAGTTAAGCTCACTGTTGCTCTTGCAGAGGACCCAGGCTTGATTCTTAGCACCCACATGGTGGCTCACAGCCACTAACTCATCATTAAATTTCATCAAAAGAAGTCTAAGAAAACACCACAAAAACAAAAAAGGCAGGAATTAATACACATCTATTAATAATAACTCTGAATATTAAGGTCTCAATTTACCAATAAAGAAACGTAGACTAGAATATTGGATGAAAAAACAGGATCCATCTTTTTGTTGCCCCCAAGAAACACATCCAGCCATCAAAGACAGGATTGAAACAGGCATTTCAAGTGAATGAAACCAAGAGGCAAGCAGATAGTTATTCCAATACCTGATAAAATAGACTTCATATTAAAAGTAGTCAGAAAAGATTAAGAGGTTCATTTCATAATCACTAGAGGAATAATCTACCAAGAGGATATCTTAATCCTAAACATACATGTACCAAACACAGCTACACTCAATTTCATAAAAAAAAAATTTAGGTCTAAAATTACAGATTACCCCAACATAGTAAAAGTGGATGACTTCAATGACCCTTTCTCATCAACAAACAAATCATGTGGATGAAAACTAAAGAAAGAAACACTGGAGTTAAATAATATCATAAACCAAATGGTCCTAATAGACAACTACAGAACATTCCAACCAAACACTAACTACATTCTTTTTTAGCAGTCAGTGGAACTTTCTCTAAAATTGACCATGTATTAGGTCACAAGACAAGTCTCAGCAAATATAGGAAAACTGAAATAACATCTTATAGTCTATCTTATTGCAATGGAGTAAAGTTAGATATTAGCAGCAATAGAAACTACAGGAAGTACTACTTATAGAAATTAAACACTACTGAGTGACAGTTGGGTCAAGGAAGAAATGAAGAAGGAAATCTAAATATTCCTAGAATCAAATTAAAACTAAAAGACAGCATACCAAAAAACCTGTGGGACACAATGAAGGCAGCTCTAAGTGGAAAGTTTATGACATTAGCTGCCTATACCAAAAATCTGAGAGACCTCAAATTAATAACTTAATGATGCACATGAAGGCCTTGGAAAAAACAAGAATGAGCAATACTCAAAAATGGTAGATGAGAAAACATAATCAAAACAGGGCTAAAATTAACAAAATAGAACATTAAAAATTACAACAAATCAATGAAATGAAAAGTTGGTCCTTTGAAAAGATGAACAAGATTGACAAACCTGTAGCCAAACTACCGAAAGAGAAGACAGAAATCAATAAAACTAGAGATGAAAAGGGGCACACTACAACAGACACCAAGGAAATTCAGAGAACCATAAGAACACACTTTAAAAATCAATACTCCACTAAAATGGAAAATCTAAAAAAAAGTATGAATTCCTAGAAGAATATGACCTACAAAAATTAAGCCAAGATGAAGTAAGCAATTTAACCAGACCAATGAGATAGAAGACATAATTCAAAGTTTCCCAACTTAAGACAGCTCAGAGTTAGATGACATCAACACAAAATTCTACCAGACTTTCAAAGATATACTCTTCAAATTATTCCATAAAATAGAAAGGGAAAGTTCTCTCTCAAATTCTTTCTGCAAAGCCAATATTACACTAATACCAAAACTGGACAAGGACCCAACAAAAAAAGAGAATTATAGGTTAATCCCTCTGATAAACAAAAATTCTCAAAACTTTGCAAACCAAATTTAAAAAGCATAACACAAAGATTATATACCATAACCAAATTAGCTTCATCCCAGAGAAGCAGACATGGCTCACTGCACAGAAATCAATGGATGCAATCTACTACATAAATAGAGTCAAGGACAAAAACCACATGACCATTTCATTAGACTCGGAAAAGATGTTTGACAAAATCCAACATGATGAAAGTCCCTGAGAATCTGAGGATACAGGAGTGTATTTCAACTTAAGAAAGACAATGTACAGCAAGCCCATAGCCAACATTATGCTAAATGGTGAAAACTTGAAGCAGGAATAAGACAAGGATGCCCATTCCTGTTCAAACTGGTGTTTGAAGTCTTAGCTGCAGCAATAAAATAGAAGATTAAAGTGGATGTGAGTAGGAAAGGAAGAAGTTAAAGCATCCTTAGTTTTCAATGATAAGATTCGATACATTAAAGACCCTAACAACTCTCCCAGAAATCTCCTAAAGCTGATAGACACATTCAGAAAAGTAGCAGGATATAACATTAACACTGAAAAATCAGTGTCCTGCCTATGTACTGACAAACACATTGAGAAAGAAGTCGAGGAAACAGTGTCACTCACAATAGCCTCGGGAAAAAAAATTATTGAAATAAATCCAACCGAGGAAGTGAGAGGCCTGTACAGGGAAGAGGCAAGGAACTAAAGAAGACAGCAAATGATGGAGGGACCCCCCACGCTCGTGACTTGGTGGGGTTAATAGTGGAAATGGCCATGCTACCAGAAGCAATTTACACACGCAATACAATCCCCACCAAAATTCCAAGGAAATTCTTCACAGAAATTGAAAAATCAACATTAAAATTTATATGTGTAAGGGAGAGTTCTGTGAACGCACTGAACTGGACCACTCCATGGGTAGAAAGGTTTACTGGGAATCAAACTGTCAAGGATATCTTTTGGAGTGTGGAGGGGGCAGAGAAGAGCAAAATGGTGGAGAAGAAGGTTTGATTTAGTCATCGGCTTGGGGCTTTTGAGATGATACAGCTGCCAGATTGATTGGGAGCTAGATTGCCCTTGCCTGAAACAAAATGAGGGTAGATTACAGGGATATTCCCTGTAAACAGAAACCCACCGTCAGGCCTCAGTTGACCCAATATCAATCTTCTGTTTACCCAGCCAAAATCCTCCTGTTTAGGATATTATTACCAGCACTGACATTTGCGGGGTCAGCTTTGGATCTAACAGTATGGAAGCACAAAGGCCTGGGATAGCCAGCAATAGTTCTAAACAATGAAAACACTGCCGGAAGTATCACCATACATGATTTCAAATTATACCACAGAACTATAGTAATAAAAATAGCATGCTAGTAGCAAAAAACCAGAGACACTGATCAACGGAACGAAACAGAGGACCCAGATGTAAGTCCGCACAGCTACAGCCACCTGGATTTTGGCAAAGATGCCATAAGTGTATATGAAGAAAAGACAGAATCGTTTTAACAGATGGCCTTGGGAAACTGGGTCTCTACGTGTTCTGAATAGAACTCTAGCTGCTCAGGAAATAGAAACAACAAGTGTGTCTTCATGAAATTAAAAAGCTCCAGTACTACAAAATAAACAAACAACAACAAAACCTCATTAACTGACTAAAGAGGCAGCCTACAGAAAGCAGAAAAATATTTGCCAGCTACACATCTGACAAAGGATTGGTGTCTAGAACATGTAAGGAACAAAAAACAAATATCTAACCACCAAGAAAAACAACCATTAAAAAGGGAGCAACAGAAGTGAACAGAAATTTCTCGGAAGAAATAGGCAGAGCCAAGAAATATTTTTAAAAGTGTTCACCATTCTTGGTCATCGTGGAAGTGAGAATTACAACTATTTTGAGATTTCATCTTACAGCAGTCAACTGTTGAAGATTAAGAAAAGACAACAACCTGGTGGTGGTGGCACACGCCTTTAATCCCAGCACTCAGGAGGCAGAGGCAGGCGGATCTCTGTGAGTTCGAGGCCAGCCTGGGCTACAGAGCAAGATCCAGGACAGAGAAACCCTGTCTCAAAACAAACAAACAAACAAAAAACCCAACCCCCCCAAAAGAAAGAAAGAAAGAAAAAAAGAAAAGTCAACAAATGCTGGTGGAAACATGGGGGCTGGGGGCCCTCATGTGCTATCAGTGGGAATGCAAATTGGCGTTGCCTCTGTGGAAATCAGTGTGGTGGCTCCTCAAAAGGCTAGAAACAGCTATACTCTATGAGCCAACTGTCCCACTCCGGACCATAGTCTCAATGGACTCTAATTCCACTAAAGAAACACATGCTCATTCATGTTCACAGTTGCTCTTTCTGTTCACAAACGTTAGAGCAGGGAAACAGCCTAGTTGTCAATGAATGTTTGACTCGATAATGAAAATATGGCACCTATATACAATGAAATTTTAATCAGCTATAAAGAAAAATGAAATTTGCAGGTAAATGGATGGAGAGGAAAGCACACTGAGAGAGGTACCTCAGAACCAGAAAGACAAGTGGTACGATTCTCACTTGCATGTGGGCCTTTGTGTCAAATTTTTAGATTTATGTGTTTTTGGAATACCTGTAGACTACAGGAAGCTAGAAAGGGATCGTGACAGGAAGGGACCGAAGAACTTAAAGAAGTGGTGGCCGAGTATAACCCAAGTGACATGAAGGGAGAAGGGGATGCAGGCTATGGAGGGATAACTACCTCTAATGTGTTTGGGAAAGTGTTGTGGAGGTATTGGGCAGATGGCTCAGCAGTGAAAAGCACTAGCTGCTCTTCTAGAGGACCTTGGATGGATTCCAGCACCCACAACCATCTGTAACTCACATTCCAGGGACTCAATCCCCAATTCTGTCCTCCAGGCACCAAGAACTCATACAATACACAGACATACACACAAGAAAAACACTTATACGCGTAAAATAAAAATAAATGAATCTTTTTTTAAAACATTACAGAAATCTACTCTTTCATAAGCTTCCTAAATATATATATCCACATAAAAGCATTTAATTAGTGTTACTCTACGCAGGATTATGCTTTTCCCAGAGGCCGTATGTCACCAAATAAAAAGGCCAGTGCCAGGTGTGGTACACCTCCCTTCAAGTTATTGGGCAAAAGTGTATTAGAAACCTTAGCCCCCAACAGTTCAATCTGCAGCCATTGCTCTTGGTTGCCTACCAGACCTTAATGATAAGACCCTAGTGCTGAAGATACTACCCTTTGGTCATAGGACATGGAGAAATCAAGCCAATACTGACGAGGAAGCTTCCTCCCTGCTAACTAGTTCTCACAGTAATGGAAGGTGCTGTACAGGCGGCTGGGGATTTGAGGGGTAATCATTAACAGCCTTACCCAGCTATGAACCCTGCTGTGTAGCTTGAATAAGAACCTCTCCCCTATAGGCTCAGATATATGAGTGCTTAGTCACCAGGGAGTGGCACTGTTTGTTTTTGGTTGGTTGGTTGCTTGGTTGGTTTTGGTTCTTTTGAGACAGGGTTTCTCTGTGTAGTTCTAGCTGTCCTGCAACTCTGTAGACCAGGCTGGTCTTGAACACACGGAGAGCCCCTTGCCTCTGCCTCCCGAGTGCTGGACTAAAGGCGTGCGCCACCACTCCCCACTCACAGCATGAGTGGCAGGATTTGCAAGGCACTATTGAGAGAGGTTGTGAGGTGTGGCCTTGCTGGAGCAGGTGTACTCTTGCTGGAAGTATGTCACTAAGGGTGGGTTTTGAGATTTCAAAAGCCCATGTCACCGCCACCACCACCACTACCACTTCCCCCCCCCCCCCTCCCAGTCCCTACCCACTCCCCCCACCCCACCCCCACTCTCCCCCTTCCCCATCTTCCCTCAACCTTTCCCTGTCCCTGTCTCTTTCTCTTAGCTTGTGTCTCAGGATGTAATTCTTTAGTGCCGTGCATGCTATCATTCTTCTCACCATGATGAAAATGGACTAAATCTCCGAAACTGTAAGCAAGTCCCCAATTAAATGCTTTTTAAAAAAATAAATAAATAAGAGTTGCCTTGGTCATGGTGTCTCTTCACAGCACTAGAACACTGGCTAAGACAACTGTTAACTACAATAATGACTGGACTGGCGTGATAAGATAAGCCAATAGTTGCAATAATGGTATAAAAGTCTTAAGACCCCCTTTGCAAGAAGAAAAATACGTGCCTCTTATTGTGATCCTAACAAAACACCTATGGTTGGTGAACTCACAGGACCCACAGATGACCTACTGCTGTTATTTTGCTAAATGGACACAGTGTCAAATTGCCTTCTAAACTCATATCTCTGTGCTCATAAATCAGTGCAGCTCTCAGACCTCATTAGACAAGTTTCTTTGTGCTGTAGACAATGGTCAGTGAAGAAACTCACAACTGGTCAAAGAAGAGAAGAAGGGACTGTGGAGGGATCAATGGAATATGTATATCACACTCTGCCCAGAACAGGCTCAGACACCATCAAAGAGGAGGGAGAGGAAAGCTTGGAAATGCCAGAGGACCAGAGGACAGGGAAGACCAGACAGAGCTAAATAATGCCTTCTAGACACTGCACCCATGAATTCTCAGCAGTCCTGGTTGCCTACGTAAGACTTTCCCAGGATCAAGCCAGTCAATATTCCTGCATACCGTGGGAAGGGGCTGAGGAGCCTCCACTTCTGACAAAGGAGATATTGCCAGTTGATGACTTCTGGAAGAGGAAGAGTCAGTTTTTCCTCAGGATGTGGATCTTGGTAGGTCAAGCATGTTCCGCTGGACAGCCCCACACCCTGAAGTATATGGACAGCACAAATTAGAGTCAATGGGTTATCAAATTTTAAAAAAGGACATGAAGTTTGGGGGATGGGGAAGTGGGGGCAACCTGGGAGGAGTGAAGAGGAGGAATTGGAGGTGAATATGATCAAAATACATTTTTTGAAGTTCTCAAAGATTTAATAAAATATTTTTAAATTAAATTAAATGGCCTAAGGGATAATACACATTCAGTAATCATTGACTTTTTTCTTCACTTTTTTTTTTTGAGATGGGGGTCTTGCTGTACTGTCTATGCTGGCTTCAAGTTTCTGGGTACAAGTTATCCTCCTGCCTCTGTCTCCCAAGTGGCCAGAACCACAGGTCTGTGACACCACAATGAGCTGACTGCTTATATGGATAAGAGCTGAATGCTATAAGCTATATGTGAGCAATGGCTTTCCTGAAGTGACTCAGTCCTTGGGCAGCTTGAGTCTGGTCAGCCACCATGGTAAAAGAAGTCTGTCATTTCTTAAAAGTCTTCATCCAGGGACTAGGGTTCTACAGTTCCTGGATTTATGGGCCCAAGATCCTCCCACGTCTTTCTGAAGCTCCCTCCAGCCAGCCACCCTCTCTTCTTCAACAGGCTCTAATCTGCATAATTCCAGCTCCATGGGCTTTCACAAGGCATGGTTTCCTTAAGACCATTTGATGCAATTCATTCATTCATTCATTCATTCATTCTTCTCTCAAAACCTAAGGGGACCTCTGTCATCATTGCATTGATTCTCTTTTGCGTTGCTTGCTGTCTCTGTTGATCACTGGATAGCCAGTTCCCAGGGTGTCTTACCCACCATTATGTCCCCAGCTCCCACTCACAGCATGAGACACACTAAATAAATTCAGAGAATGAGTGAGAGAACTAAAGGAAAGATTTATCTACTGTTAGAAGTTTAGGGGCTTCATGGAGCCATTCCCCTGTCAAAACTGAGCAGATTACAGTTAGGAGACTTTAGAAAAAAAATACTCAAAAGAAACTGTCTTAAGAGCACACAGAAAATTAAGGACCTTTTATCCAAGAAAACCTGTTAATGTTAGGTAAGTACTATAGAGTCCGTGGATAGGAAGGAAGAACCATAGCTTCTGGGGTGAGATATCTGTAAGGGGAGTACTGCCAAAACACTGGCTCTCTCTCCCCTG
>NC_050451.1:36744572-36839861 GCF_903995425.1 Onychomys torridus
TTTATGTTGTGTGTATGTGTGTGTGCCTTAGTGTGTATCTGTGCACATACCCACAGATGAGAACACCAAAATCCAGCATCAGATCCTCTGTAACCAGAGTTACAAGGGCTTATGAGCCTCCGTGGGTGACGGGATCTTAACTGTGGTCTTCTGGAAGGGATTCTGCAACTGAGACATCTCTCCAACCTCATTCCTCGTTTTTTTCACTACTTGCGTTCAACACTGTATCAAAGGCTTGGGCTAGTATAAATTAGGAAGTATCTAGTTCAAAAGGATAATCAAAATTATTATCTTTATCTTTATAAGACATAATCTTATACATGGCAGCTCCTACATTGTATACACACACACACACACACACACACACACACACACACACACTTGAATAATATGATTTCAGCAAGGTTATAAGAACAAAAGCAACACTCAAATGTCAATTGCAGTTCTACACTTGTATTGAACAACTTAAAATTGGAATTTTAAAATGATGTATAATAGTGTCAAAATGCTTAGGATAAACTTAACAAACACATTGTTCAGAAAAATTAGTGATGACATAAATAGATGAGAATGTGTCTTGTTTGTGGACAGAAGGTTTCCTCTTATTTTTAACTCATGGTCTTCCCTGAGTTAATCTATACATTCCACACAACGCTCACTAGACTCTCAAGTGTCTGTTTTGAATAAATTGACAAGCTGATCCTAGTGATGACACATAATTGTAAGGGACCCAAAATAGTCAAAGTGATCTTACTCAGGATGAACAGGTGGATCATGAATTGGAAGATCCATACTTCCCAATTTCAAAACCTCCTTACTAAACAGTCACCAAGACAATGCAGTGCTGGCTTGAGGACACATGTGTAGGTCAATGGAATACAATGAAGTCCAAAGACAAACCCACAGGCTATGATGATATTTGGCATGGCCACCAAAACCATTGTGTGGAGAAAAGACAGTCTTTTAACAAATGATATTGGACATCATAATTTGTCTGGATAACAAGATACCACAGATGTGGTAATATACAAAAATCCCAGATATACTTCCTAAAGATTTGGAAGCTAAGTTCAAGATGAAGATGCCTGCATGTGTGACTGTGAGGGTCCAGCTTCTCCTTCCAAGATGGTGCTTAGCAGATGCACTCTTCATGACAGCAAGAATGCATTCAGGGAGGTGGGACTTCCACAACACCTCTCAAAAGGCATCCCCTTACACTACTGCATGGAGGATTACATTTCTAAACATGAAATTAAAGAAACACATTCAGACCCCAGCACTGGGATGACTGGGTGGATATTTTCAGATTGTCATTTTAACAAGGGCTTGTAGCTAGACTTCAGGAGGGACTCTTAAATTATAGCAAGAGAGAAGTAACTAGGTTTAAAACTGGTTGCAAAAGATCCGACCAGACCAGATAGGTCTCCAGAGAAGACCCCCACACACACTCCGCCCAGGGGTGAGGAAGCATATGAAAAGTGACTGACTATTAGTCACCAGGGAAATACAAACCAGAACCATGATGAGATGTCACATCATGCCCACTAGGAAGGTCTTAACCCAAGAGACAAAACCAAAACAAATCTTGTCAAAGCTGTGAAGAAATCAGAAGCCTTCTGTACTCCTAGAAGGAATGTAGAATAGTCTGGCTACCTCAGAAAGCAGCCTGTCACATCCTTAATTTCTAGCATGGGTGTACTCTGACCTCAAAGTTCCACTTCTAAGAATCAACTAAGAGAGAAGAGAATATGTCCTCTTAGGGATATTTACAGAAGCAATGTTCTTACTGGCCAAGGTATGGAAAGAGTCCAGATGTCCATCAGAGGAGGGGATTAACAAAGGCGGTATACCTATATAACAGAATATTCTCCAGCTGTCAAAAGGAATGAAGGGCTGGTACATGCTGAAGCATGAGTGAACCCTGACATTACGTTAAGTGAAAGAAGCCAGATACAAAGTCCCCATGAGACTCCATTTATATGAATTTTTAGGACAGACAAATCCTTACAAAGTATTTTCATTATTGCTTAGCTCAGGACAACAGACATGGGAGCTTAATAACTGAGGTGTACAAGCTGATTTTAGAATAGTGAAAAATAGAATAGCTATAAAACAGAACAATTGGTAGTAGAAGAGTTGTGCTTATCTGTGACTATACTGCAAACAATTTGACCAAATTCTATACAAATTAATTCTCCTTAAAGATGCTATGAAATACTATACATATTTTATTAGGCTCATGAGTAAGAGATTTAAAATATTTCTATCTTTAAAACCTTTAACAAAAGGCCTACATCGTGAGTCCTTCTGAAAAAAAAAAATGAAGATGGAAATGAAAACTAAGCATGCCTTGGATAAATTAAGATGAGATAGACATTTTACTACTAATACATTTCCTTGAACCTGCTTCCTTGTTTATAACAAGGGCCCTCCTCAGGGAGACCACCCTAGACAATGCAGTGTGGGGAGCAGCCCTGAGTGAATGTGTGCTATGGGCACGGGCAAGGTCATGTTGACATGGGCAAGATCATGTTGACGTGGGCAAGGCCATGTCAGGGACTCCAATACTTCAGCCCACCATGGGTAGCAAAGCCTTCTGCAGGTGAGGCCCAGAAAGATGACAAAGCCTTCCTTGGGGGTTCTGAGTGTGAATATTGAAAGTGTGTGCAGAAAATACCCACTGGAACTCCCCCCAACCCGGCATGTTTACAGCCTGAAGACTGCTCGCCTACAGAACTGCTCCTACAGAGGTCAGCTAAACCTGCCTCCTCCTTGATTCTGCTGTACAGCCTCTCCATCTGAGAACTGGGACTACACAACGCAAGCCTTTTTGTGTGTCTGTGAGTTTGCCCTTTCCTCGTTTCCTTGGGACCCCTACTCAGAGTCCCAGGAACCAAGCAGTTCAAGGATGCAGCAATGGGGAATAGCCAGCTACTGTTCCCATAGCTTCACAATGCCTACTAATACCTCAAATTATCTTAGGTAGTTATTTATTTCCTTTCCCCTTCATGAAAACAAAAATTCATTAAAAAAAAAAAAAAAAACTGTTCTAACTCCAGCCAGTAGAGCTGTGTGGTATCAGGGGGTGCCTGCCAGTCTACAAGTGATACTTTCAGTGCATAGTAAGCCAACTAAATACCCACTGGGTGAATGGATGAGCAAACGCAACAAGATGAGTGACTGAAACAGGCCATTAAAACAGGGATGGGACAAGTGTCAGTCAATCTATTTGCCTATTTGTGAGATCTTAAAGATCTTAAAGAACATACTCCAGACTAGAAATCAAAACTCTGTACTAAAAAATGTAGGGGGTCAGCAACATATTTATCATTACTGTGGAAGCCAAGTAGCTGTGGAACAGCATGGGTCCACTGAACTGATGGCCATCTTCTCAGTGTTGAGAGAATATAGCTGTTTTTACAACCACATGAACACTATCTGTAAGATCCATTCAGCCTGGTCTAGTTTAGGTTCACATCTAACTTGCTTGTTATTTCATAAAATGTGATTGTTGATAAAATAATATATGTTTTAGACAGATTTACATGTGTATTTTTGCACATATCTGTCTGGCCAAATTTTCATTAAAGACAGCATAAATTAAAGAATGAAATATAGGCCAGAAGGTAGGTAACCAGTGGTTTACCTGAATAACTTCACCGATACATGCAGCATACACTGTCAGGGTTTTAAAGCTACAAACACACATGATGTTTTTGGTGTTTGAATTAGTTTCTTCATCCTGTGACTGGGACAATGTATCTGATATCAACAACATTTTAAAAGGAAAGATTTGTTTTAGTTCCTAATGACAGAGTGTTCGGGTTACGGTCCCTTGGTCCCATGTACTTGGGATCACGGCAGTAGAAGAGAGAGAGAACTGTCACCTCCTGGTAGACAGAGAAGGGAAGGGGAAGGGGAAGGGGAAGGAGGGAGGGAGGAAGGGAGGGAGGGAGAAAACGTGAATATGAACAAACCAAGGACAAGATACCACAAGGACCTGACCCTGGTTACCTGGTTTTTCCAGATCAGGCCAACCTCCTAAACAAGAATGCTGTGGATATTGCTCTGTAGGCTGTGAATGTGTTGCTATGATTGGTTAATAAATAAAGTGCTGATTGGCTAGTAACCAGGCAGGAAGTATAGATGGGACAAAGAGACAGAAGAATTCTGGGAACAGGAAGGCTGAGTCAGGAATTGCCAGCCAGACACAGAGGAAGCAAGATGCAAAAGTATCGGTAAGCTACAAGCAACTTATAGATTAATAGAAATGGGTTAATTTAAGATGTAAGATCTAGCTAGCAAGAAGCCTGAGCCATTAGGCCACACAGTTTAATTAACATAAGCCTCTGTGTGTTTACTTGGGTCCAGAAAGCTGCAGGACTGGCAGGTGAGAGAGATTTGTCCTGACCATGAGCCAGGTGGGACATAGGAAAACTTCAACTACACCAGAACATCTCCACAAAAGTGCCACTGGATCTCCAGGCTTGATAAATGATTCTGCAGGGGATACTTCAGTATATTTCAAGCAAGGATGTTGCCATTATGGTTTTGTCTGTTTTCTAGCCATGCAAGACCAGCAGGCAGAGGAAGACCTCCCCCATGCCAGACAACATTCTGCTACTGAGCTATCTCCCAGCCCACAAATACCTTTCAATTATACATTTGCACGTTTGTTATTTAATCTTCATTATAATCCCATGGGTCAAAAAGAACTACGCTTACTCTCTTATTACAAATTAAAAAGCTAAGGATAGCTAAAGAGTAAGACCAGGAGACAAAATGGGCAATTACTGACAGGTTTTGATGTAGACACTGAGTATTAAAGAAAAGGTCAGGGAATGAGCTCTCTCAGTGAATTTACCTTCAGCTACCAACCTTGAAACAGATTTTTCAGTCTGTTCCTGTTCATATAGTCAAGGTAAGGGGGGATTAGGTGGCAAACCAGGGCAACAAAGCCCTTGTCCCCTCTTGTAGAGACATGTCCCTGTTCTGTCTAAATGTGATGGTTCATATTAGTTCTGAGCTTCTGCTTATAAGAATAATTTGAGAATAACACAAATTAGCTTTTATTCCCAAGTATTACTAGTGGCCTTTTTGTGATACCAACTAACTGGCCGGGATTGGGAGCTCATCGCCCCATTTCAACGCAGCGAAGCATTTCTTTCTCAAGCTGTCTGTTACCTTTCAGTCTGTGAACCCCGAAGCTGCTCACACCCTCTTGCCAGGTTGCCAGAGCAAACACACACCAGTGGTCATCCACTCAGACAGCTCCAGGGACGCTCACACCACATATTTGCCAGCTTTGAGCCTCATGCTTTCAGAGTTTTGCAATCTTTGGTTAGCATACTAAAATACATGTTTTATGACTACAATAAATCCCTCTGACCCTTTCTATCATAGAAATTCCAGAGGTGAGGGAGGATAAGTCTCTAACACATTGTTCAGATAAGTCTCTAACACATGATCCTTAAAACTGACCTTCTCTCAAAGGTGCCAGGTTCTTTTTACCACAAATCCACATTTTTAGAACTAGTAGTTGCTCTCAGGTTAGACCAAGGCCTTTCCAGCCTCCATTCTCTGTGCTGCAACACCCTACTTTGAAGACTGGACGAGAAGAAAGCCACGCTGACTCACTTATCATTTTGTTTTTATTTTGAAGACAGCATTTGCTAGCTACCCTAGGCTTGGCCTATAGTCACGATACTTCCTCCCCAGTTTCACAGGGACTTGGATTACAGGTATGCACCCCAACTCCGGGCACTGTGACACCCACCTTTATTCTTTTGTTCAGTCATTCACTGGTCCAACACATCGAAGGTGAAGGACCCGAGGGTGAGGCCCACTCCTGGAAATCGCAGTCAGTGAATGAACTAAATGGGCCTTCAAAGTCTCTACACAACACATTCCCTGGGATGGGCATGAGGAGCAGGCCTCACCAAGTGCCCAGCCATGGGGAGGCTAAGGAGGCTTCATGAAAGAAAGGGAGATTTGTGAGATGGGTTTGGGGAACAAGTAAGGACTTAATCTCCAGGAGAGACACGAGGAAGTGGTAGTCCAGGTGGAGAGATTAATCTAAGGGGAGAAGTGGGGTGAAGAGACCAGCAGTGCGGATGTGTTGTGTGGCCAGAGCATGGGAGTCGCAGAGGACAATTTGGAACCAAATTGCCAAGTCCTTGACCACCTGGATGAGTTGCTGCCATTTTACTGAGGAATCACTAGAAGAGCCATGGAAAGGTTAGACAGAGAAGCAATTTGTGCCCAAGAGTGAACCAAAAAGGCTGCCTTGGCGAGGGGTATTCGTGACCTTTTTCATTCTGAAAGGTTGCGGTCCAAGGATGAGTAAGGAATCGTTTAGCATAGACCAGCATGAGGCAATCAGATCTTACAGTGAAATCAAGAGAGTGGGAAAGAAGGAATAACAAACAGAATTTGGTCTGGAAAGAGGGCAAAATGAAAAGGATAACTCCCAGGTCTTGAGTCAGTGCCTGGAAAAAATTTATATTGTGGATAAAAATGTTTAGACTCAAATTTATACAAAGATCTAGAGATGTTAAAGATTTATTTCAGGACGGACTGCGATGTTATCCTTTACCATCCCCCTCAAAAAAATTAAAAAAAAAGAAAGGAAAGAAAGACTATAGTTTCCCAGGATGGCCTTGGACAGCTGCTTGCTTTCACATTCCTTCAGAAGGCTTCTTTTTCCATGGTATTAGCTGTTTTGGACTATGGAGGGGAGTGTTGGAAAGAGTTCTCCCTATGATCAACCTTGCTACTGTTCCTACTTTGCCAACCTATGGAATCCTAACACGTGGACCATCTCAATGCCCACTGTGATCTGCAATACCTTCTGTTGGAGAGTCACACTGAAGGCCTCCTCTGAGAGTGTCACAGACACGTGGGTCAGTCCTGATGGCACTCACTATGAAACACTGGGAAACAACACAGGAACCAAGGTGTCTCTGGGGACCGCGGGTCCCTCAGCCCAAGTGATACACTGGAAATATTCCATCTCCTTGATGTCATGGCATTGGTGGTGACATTCTGCATGAAGGAGCAGACCTCTGGGAAAGGCAGTGTGATAGCCCTCCTCACCTGTGGTGTGTGAGGCCAAGAGAAACAACAGCTATTGCTTTCAATGCTGGGAAACCTACCCTGTCCACACAAACAATTAACTGCAAGGCCACTCCACGCTCCCCAGTGGGCCCAGATGTTGCACTTCACTTTAGGTAAACGTTATTTTTAGAGACATAAGAGTCCAGCATCCAAAATTTATCACCCATCTGAGTGGGAGACATAGAGCACAGAACAGATTTATATGTTTAGGGGGTAGGAGTGGAGTTTAAGCTCAATAAAATCTTAACTATGCTTTACTTTTTAATTTAACTTTCAAACATTGCTTTCCTGTTTTGTGACTGAGACTCCTGCACATGTCTCCCTCCTCATGAAGTATCACAGGAAAGACATTTTTGTGGTGTTTAATGGAAATAATTTTTCTTGCCGCGTCGCTCTGATACCCTGGGAAATTGGCTGTAGGAGCTGTCCGGCGCAAATTTATTAAGCAGTCACTGGTTTAAAACAACTTACCCTGTTTCAGCTCACTGGAGATCTGTTACTGGCTCTTGAGAATGCAGAAAAGAGCTGAAGACTGATAAATTTCGTACATCATCTTGAGACAGACAAAAGGAAGTGCTGGTGTCTTGCATTTCAAGGCCAGGCAGGGGCGGAACACACTGGTATAAGTCTATAGATGAAGGTTTAAAATGCCAGTCATGGTTCACAGCAGCAGACTAGGCTAGAGTTCCAACAGTGGTGGCCAAACACTAAAGAAATTCTCTCTCTGGAACACGTTTTTACCAGAAAGGCTTCCTAAACTATTCATATAACCTTAAACATAGGAAATGAAGAATTCTGTCTGCAGAAAAAAATACTGATGATCCCCACAGATGTTATGATGACTGCACTTTCTCCAGATGCCCTAGGACAGAAGCCATGGCCTTGACTGTGCAGTGGAATCTGCAGGGAGATTTACACAGCTCAGATGCCTGCATCTGATCTTCCAGGTTGTAATGACTTTGGTCTGGTGTGTAGTCTGGAATGGAGGAGTTTTAAATCCAAGAGGTTCTGCCATGCAATTAAGGTCAAGAGCGACAACCCTGGGAAAGTACCATCAGAGACACAGATCCACCCAGCCTCCCAAAGCTGTCAGGCAGCTCTGTGGCTAGTGTCTGTGTCTCTCCTTAAAATGCAACTCATGGTCACCGAGCATCGATCAACACTGAGGAGCCACAGTAAACTGTTTCGGGGTAGATCCTCAATTCCAGTGCTGCACCATGTGAAGGAAGCTGTGTGACTGAGCAACCAAAAGTAGAAACATGGAGAAGATGGAGAGTCATGTTCACTGGGTTCAAATGGCTTCTTTTTTTTCAAAGACACCTTGACTCTGACCCTTTCGTCTGAGTGAGGGGGCTCCTGAGTTAAGGCATATTTGTTTCCTGTAGCTGGTTTTTATTTTATTATTTATCCTTCAACAATTACACACATCAATATATATGATTATATTATATATATTTATATTATATAATATTATTCTATATTACCATGTATTGTGTTATATTATAGTCTATTATGTTGTATATATTTTGTCCACCCCACATCCTCTCTTATATCTCTCGTGCTCCCACAGAAACCCTGTCTCCCCAACAAGCCCCTCTTACTTTTCATGTGTCTGTGTGTGTCCACACCACTGTATTTAATTAGAATTGCTTGCATGAGCATGAGTGCAGGGCTATTTTCCTGAGTGAAGGCAACGTACATCACTCCAGCTACCTCACTGAGGAATACAACTCCCCTCCCCCAGCAACTATTTCTGACTGCCCATGGCTCCTCAGGGAGGGATGGGGTCCTCATGAGTCTCTTCTCTCAGCCCTGAGACTTAGGCTTCAGCAGGTCTTGTGCAGGTACCCATGGCTTCTGTGAGAATCCATGCCTGCAATGGCCCTGTCACATCCAGAAGACATCTCTTAGTACTCCTTCCTGTCCTTAGCTTTTACATTCTTCCCACCCTCTCTTCCACTGATGTTCCTGCACCTTGGAGGTTGGGGAGATAGATGTTTCATTCAAGATCAAACACCAATTTCCATTTTGAAGATCCATGTTCCCTTACATACAAAAACATATGAATCACCTGCTGAACTCATTAAACATACAGCTTCCTCATTGCTGTCCGGAGGATCCTGACTCACAGGGCTGGAGGAGAGCCCAGGAATCTAAAGTTTTCAGTCTCCAGGTGACTGGGATTCAGGTGCACTGAACCCCACCTTGGAGAAACACTGAGTCATTCTGTCTCCAGGCAACTGAATTGTTCTTCTTTGGTTAAATACATCGCCCAAAGAGACAAATACCTCTTAGTGAAATTTATGCAATGTATTTTTTCAAAAGCATTTAGCTAAAATTTTTATTGAAAAAACCTCCAAAAATATCATTTTTGGAGAGCCATGTTTCTCTCATTTCCTCAGTTTATCTACCAAAAAGAGTGAAGATGGATTCCCATAAACAGAAAGCAGATGCATCCAATTCGCACAAACTGTGAGCCAACAGAGTTCTTGGGAGTCACAGGGAGGCTTTCAAAATCAAAAATCCTCTCATATTTCAAAGGATCACAAATGTGGATGGGGTCAAAACAACAACCATGACGATAGTATTCCCAGGATAAGGAAATGCGTGGAAGACTATGTTCCTCCATGTTCAAATGCTTCGAGATTAATTGGGAAAGCTGTTTGTATTTATTTTTTTAAATTGACAAACTTCCTTTATGTTCCCTACCTGGAATCTGGGAAAATGGAAAGAGACCAAAGTATCATTTTGAGTTCAGGATTGAAACATTAACAAACCATTTGCCCAGTATCTCCTTCTGGTTCAGTGTGTGCATGTGCGTGCATGTCCATATTTGCAAGACACAGCTATAATCACTTAGCACTACATTTTGGAGTCCATAGCTGATAAAGGGAAACTTGGGTGTGTCTGGGGGGAGGGGCAGTGGACACTTCACTACTTGTTTTTGTATTCAGAATTTCCCCAGACCTCTCAGTCTCCCCAGCCTTGGCCATTGTTCCTTTGCTGTCCCCACATTCCATTGGCACAGGCATGGAATGGCATGCTTGGAATGTCTCCACCCTGAGTAATATTTTTGGATCCAGCTTATCCCCTTTTCCTTGAAAAACCTCCGTGGTACAAGCGTTTACTCAGCTTTTATGTTTTTGTGTGTTGTTGAAGGTGGACCAAATTGTGAAAACCCCAGGGTCTTGGTCTTCTCCTCTTCTGACTCCCAGGTACCCAAAGACTTCCCACAGTAGAACAGAGCTGAGGTCCCCTACCAGGGGTCCACTCTCTACTCTTTGTGTAGTTAACTTCCAGCTTCTTTCTAGCTCCTCTCTAGATTTCAGGGTCCTCTCTGGGATGTCTAACCTAACTTCCCTGAACATAGGAATGGTCCTATCTCAGAGTTGTCTCTAGGCAGACTTGTTTTTCTCCAGCATGAACTGACAATCTCAATCAGACACCAACGTCCAGGAAAGGCTTCAAGGAAGAATGCTTTTCTTTGAAGCCAAAAAGCACGAGGACATTAAGTGATTTTGTTGTTTGTTTGTTTGTTTGTGGGATGATTGGATCCCAATCAAGTCAGTCAACAAACAGCACTGTCTGTAATAGTAATGGCACTATTTGACACGTCATCCTTAGCTGAGATTGTCTCATATAGTATCTTACTTAATTTTCATAGCAGCTGTAGGAGACAGGTATGAGAACCCCACTTAAGCCAAAACTTGGGTCACAAAGGTAGTAAATTTGTCACAGTTTTGTCAATTGTCACAGTAAATTTGTAAAAGAAAGCTGACATGGAGAAGAACTGACGTGCCCTCAAGAAAACTGTGATTAAAATGAAAATCAAAAGGTTTCCTAATGAGGCGCTGAGAGCACTGAATTCTGGGGTCCGTTAGATGGCTAGAGAGACTTGGGGGAAATTTCCTTCTAAAATCTTGCTGGCATTTAAGTGATATTTTGGTGAAACACCACAGAAACATCTGGTCACATCCTCCCAAACCTAATTTCTTCCCTAAATGTTGTTTTTAATATGTCACAGTTGTTAAATTTGTAACGAGTAATGCCCTTGAGACAAAACAACAGTGCCTGGTATGCAAAAAATGAACAATACATTTACAGCAGTAAAAACTGAAAGAAAAATTCTAAATAAACATTTAATTGAGTACAAATAGTTTAAAAGTTATTCTGGTGGAACTTGCCCAATCTGTGTGCTCACTTTAGTGGCAGGATGCTCCAAATAAACTCCATTAAAGTAAATGTGTTCTTCTTCCTTCATGACATAACCAATGAGATTGAATTCTTCCGATGGACTATGACTGGGAAAGAAACACTTGGTAGTTGGAAGGGAATCTTCCAGTCATAAACATTCCTGAACAAATATGTTGCCATCACCCAAGGAAAATGGAACTGGCTATTTAGAAATTGAACAATGGCTTCAAAGCAGACAACCAACAACCACCCATGTTTACGCATCATCTCAGTGAGTTAGCCAAGGTCTACAGGCCTGATTCACTTCCTTTCTAACTCTAGAAGGATTCTTCCTGCTAGATAAAACCCCGAATACTTGAATCTAATCCAGTGTATGTCCTGGTCTCAGGCTGTATTTCGTTCTTTGCTGGATTTCAGTCACATGTAATGGAAAGATTTATGAAGAACCTACTTGAGAAAAATTCAGAGCATGGGTTGTAGCCAGGAAACTAGAGATGCCACTGAGAACGAGGAGCTATGAATATCATCTTGCCAGTCATTAGAAAACTCTGTTGTTCAGTTTTATATATTGCCCTTTTCCACACACCGACAGGCAGATGCTGTTCAGCATAAGTGCTTTCCTACTGATACAGAGTCCCCGAAGAAACCAAGTTAGCTCTAATGTGATCTGGAGGCTGTGTCATTAACCAACGTGGTTTTAAAAAATGTCCAAAACCTTTGGGTGGGTCAACGAGAAAATAAACACAGATGGTTCTTGGTAGAACAAACCATTTTCCATGTTGGACTTAACCATACAACATGGAATATATAGTTTTGTATTTGCATTACATTTGAAGTACATAAAAGCAGCTGGAGTGAACGCAAATCAGACTTTCCTCCTAGTTTGTTATATATAAAAAGCCCCATCACCATTGTTAAAATTTTTATCTTTAAGTATTTTTAAGCAGTGAAAGAGTTGCATACGCATGACAAAGAACTTTTTTAAAAAATTTGGACCATTTAAAAGTATGTTGCAGACAAACTATCCCATCACTTCTGAATAATTTATTGCATATCTTTTACAAATAGTGTCATGAAAAGTGGGAAATTCACACTGACTTCTTCTTCTTCTTCTTATTATTATTATTATTAATATTATTATTATTATCTACTTCACAGTAATTGGCCCAACCATATGCTTTATACCAATAGATCTCAAGCTTTAGTGTCTGGGAACTAATGAAAAGGTTCAGGAAACAGCTAGTAGGCTCCAAAACCAATGTGTGATTCAGCAGGTTGGTTCTGGGGTCCAGGATTTATACTGCTCAGCCCATCTCTGAGTGGAGCTTAAGCTGTTAGTCCTAAGAATGACTTTGAGAATCACTGTTTTAAAGCAACAATGTCCACATCTGATATAGTCTCCTTTACTTGTGCCTCTGCCTTGGCTATGAGCCAGAGGAAAGAATATTTTAATGAACTGGGGAGCTGCTTGAGGCATCCTTGGCCAAGATTTCTGTGGTACCTAAACCAGCTCTTCACCCACAGATGTCCAGAGGAGACTTTCCATTTGTTAGAGTTGGAAAAACTTATGGAGCCAAGGGTATAGAGAGTAAGTAGTCTGTAGCCATCTGCAGAGCATCCACTGTGTATCACACACTGAGCTAAGCAACAGGGATTGTGGAGTGACCTGGGCAGACAAGATCTCTTCCCTCACAGAGTGTAGCTTCTAGTGTGTTCTCTGGAACCATTTCAATTTTTCATATCATTCTGAGATCCTCTGTGGCAAGCAAACTTGTCTGTAGTTTGGACTACATGATCTTCAGCCAATGTGATGGGAAAATCTGATGCAGAGGATGGTTGAGAGGTGCGTCCTGAGCACTGGATAGCCCTATACTCTAAGAAGGTCCAGAGGCCCACTGGAGAGCCAGACCACAGCTTTGAGCATCTGGAATTAAGAGAAAAGGTATCCTGGAAAGAGGAGTGAACTCAGGGGGTAGGGTGAATGCTGATGATAGAACACTTCTACTTTCTTATTTGCCAAAGTCTACTTCAAATCTGTTTCCACATGCCTCTTCAGAACACCCTTGAAGGTCAATTCATCTTGATTTCCAAGGACCCAAGGGAGCTTAAAATGGCTCCTACATGTCTCTTAAGCATGAGTTTCCCAGAACTAAGATGACACAGAGGGGAATCACTCACCCCTCCTGAACATGCTCACAGAGAAGACTGCATGGCTGATTCTCTCCTTGGGTCTGGCCCTTACTTTTTTGCAGATGTTATGTCTAGGAGCTGGATAATTTAGATGTATCTAGGGATGGGGAGAGGACCAGTGGAGTCAAAGCTGGTTGTGTTGTCTCTTGACTTCATGTTACATCTGTTTGGTGAGACCTGGATAATGCTGGGACTTTCCCACCATCTCTCTAATCCAGAAAGATCATGCTGTTACAAAGTTCTTAGTTGCAAGACTCAGAAACCGAACTCAAAAAGCATAAGAATCACAATGTTTAACTAACCAAATGCCTCACACTACCTATGGAATATATAGAATGTAGACGATGCAATTGTTCTACAAGCTTCACCACGAATTTCCATGCTGGGCTGTAAGTTCTGCAGCTCATAAGAGATTTCTTTTTGAAGGTAGAGTACTTGACCTTAGGGTACTACTCCATTTTCTAGAATCTCAGGGCATGGCTTGGTATAATTTTATGGTTCTCTAAATAAGACAAATAAATAATAGTCAGTAAGGCTAGAAATGTAGATGACATAGACTGAGAGTTGAGAACTCCACAGTGGCATTAAACCAAGAGTTGGTTGAAGTTCACATTGCGATGTCTTTGACTCTTGAACATTGTGTAGCTTTGTGAGTTAAAGTGGGCTGTCTCAAGGCCAGTGTAGGATTCCAACACTCTTTCAAGGTTCAAGGACCTGTCACAATAACTTATCTAGAAGATTTCATTACTGCTTCTGCTCACCACTTCCTAACATCATTTTTACTGAGACCTCGTGCAAACTGAAGGAGTGAAGACATCATTCCAGAGTACAGAGTAGTCTTCTGAGGGCAAACATGACTTTCCTATGTCTACACAAAGCAAAACAACACACACACACACACAAGGCAATTAAACAAGACACTGGGTAAGTGGAAGCTCTCGATTCTACTTCCCTCCCTGGGGGATTCCCCTGCTTCATGACTAGCAAAGGGATGAGGGGGCATGTGTTGGCACCAAGCTTCCATGGGATTGCCTTTTTCACAGCAGTTCCCACATGCAGACATACACATGAGGATAAATCCAAATTCTTTTGCGATGACCCAAACATAGGTGCCTCCATTTCCTTGGATCTCAGAGCTAATGAGTTAGGCTTGGACAACAGCTCTGGAAGTGTAGTCTCACACAGGTGGTGTCCTGTTGTCTGGGAGTCTGTCAGAGTTGCTAGCTCTAATGCTCAACCCTGTACATACTCATGAGGAACTGGGTGTAGGTGGCACTCTGTGGTTTATTGAGCCTGGGGGTGGGGGGGCAACAACAGATGACGATGGTGATAACCTAGAATCTTATCCACAATAAATGCATTCTCTTCCAAAGGCAAACAGTGCTTATGATGGGCCCAACCTTTCCACTGCCATTCTTTACCTTTGCTTTGTTTTTCCTAATGAAGGAAGGCTGAGGGAAGATTATTACTCTGGAAGATGCAGGACTTTCTGGGTAACATTAGGACCCTTGGTATGCCCTCTTTGTTTGATCCCCCTCTCTTCTAGTGGGGTGCAGGCACTGCTGTTCTTATTTTGGAAGCTAACTTTCTTTTTAATTGTGATTATTTTAACTTTTTAATTGTGCTTATTTTAACTCATTTGACTTTATAAAATGCCCGTCAAACCTACCCTTTTACTGAGTGTGAGGACTCTACTTATCTACTCGTGCTTGAGTGAAGTTCTGCTTTCAAGGAAGTCATCTTTGTTTGAAATCCAGACTATTGGTCTTATCTCTGCCCATTCTGGGGCTTCAAGGACTTTGCAAGAGTTCTAAATCAGACCCAAACACAAGCTAACCACCCAGAAGGGATGCTGTCTCCTGAAGTGAGTGGGACTGCTGTTTCATTTATTTGTAACCATCAATGATGCTGCAAGTTGATTTGTGACCCCCTCTTCAGAAAGACTACCAATAGTTGTTAATAAAGGAATGCTCCTTGGTATGACCAGACTGAAAACCAGTAGTTCAAGGCAAAAATAAATAGTTAATACTGCTTCATTTCGAAGAGTTTTGGTTTTCAAAAATTAAACATGGTAAAGTTCCTCAAGATTGTGTAGCTGGAAATATTTCTCTCATTAAAAATGCAAAACCCTCTGGAGGAAATGATGCTCTGAGCTTTAGAGCACAAATAAATGCCAAACAGAGACCATAAACCATGTTTTCTTATACACTTGGCACTAGCTCTAAATATTTTGAACAAATGTCACCATGTGTTGGACCTGGGGACCCTCACTTCTCTGGAAATGGTTAATTGCCTGTTACAGTAGAGTAGACAGGTCAGGGTCAGAAAGTCATGACTAGGGTACTGGCAGAAACAAAGAAACCATGAAAATCAAATAATCTGAATATTATACACACTTGGATGCCAAAGCTGTTCTTTGGGAAAGCCGTCTTGCCAGGCTGGTGTGTTCAGAAGAAACTAGTTTGGAACTTAGGTTATCAACTCTCTGCCAAGTGAAAACGCTCTGAGACACAATCTTCCAAATGCTGTGACCCCTTAATACAGTCCCTCATGTTGTAGTGACCCCCAACCACAAGTTATGTCATTGCTACTTCACAACTATAATTTGCTAGTTATGAATCATAATGTATATATCTGATTTTCTTTCGAGGACATGGTTTCTCTGTGTAGCCCTGACTGTCCTAGAACTCACTCTGCAAACCAGGGCAGCAGAGTTTCTGATATGTGACCCCCAAAGGGGTCAGAACCCACAGGTTGAGAACTGCCTAGGTGACCGTGGTATTGCATCAAGCCATGCTTTCTACAAATCGGTGGGAAAAGTAGGGAATCCCAGGTACTAAATTTGCAGTCCTTTGAGAATGTCTGTCACTGTACAGGATGACTGTCCTTTCTAAACAAACTAGCCCCTTCTTTTTGGGAGATGGGTTGCTTTGTGAGCAAAGGCCACAACTACAGGCTTGAACCTATAGAACCACAGACTCACAAGAAATCAGAGACCCATCTCCAAATTCAAGTTAACTTAAAATCACAGTAGGAAAAAAGTTCTTATAAACGGAAGGGTCGAGAAAGCACCCTCCACCTTACAAAAACCTTTTCGCTTCTAAAGACACTAGCATGACTGATTGTCTGACTTTTGCTCAAGAGGAAAAAAGGCAAAGACAAAATGTTTTCAAAATCACTTCTCATTAATTGCCAGAGCAGCGGAAAGGAGCGATGGAAACCTTACTGGAGGCGTAATGACGCTCTGCACAGCTTCTTCCCAGTGCGCTGGCTACCCACATTGCTCCCAGGAGTGTACAGACTGGAGTCACCGGTTCCTGACTTCAGTCTGATCACTAATCATTGCTGAATACCGCTGCTGCCACCTGAACCTGAGTGTGGATCAGAGGTAGGATGCCAAACCATCCTAGAGCCTCTGTGTGGAGATACTGGCTTAGGATGCTGTCCTGGGAGCACACCAGCTGCTGTGGTCTTCCTATTAAAAAAAAAAAAATCTGGCCTTTGTATAATATATTCGTGTCATAGTTCCATGTTCAGAGGACTGCAAGGTGCTCTCTCTTTTACCAGCTTACTGCGTTTCTGAAGTCATTGCTCCTCACAAACCCTCGCCTCCAGCAAGCAGGCTGGCAGACTCACAATGACGTTAATAACAAGAGCGTTGAGTAAGAGGGGACAAAAGTGCCGGCCAAGGCTTATGGGTTTCGTTTGAGGCTCACTGTGGTCCTTTAATTTTTCATTCATTCCTTTTAGGAACTGCTTTGCTAATCACGTCCAGGTCGCCTCTGCTGATTACTATTATTACTACTTGGTAATTAGTGTTACTAATATGAACGGAAGTAGCTGGCCTGGATGTTAGAAGTTCCTGAAACTTAAGAGAATGGCCCCCCTTGTCACTTATAAAATGCTTCTTTTCTTGTCTTCTAATAAAATCAAGGAGCAAACCTTCATATTCATTCATTTATTATCTTGTCTTATACTCACTCGGTAAATGCATTTAAAACCATGTACCATTCAGAAATGTTTCCAAGGAACTGTTCAAAATGGTCTACACCTAAAGCCATGTTAAAATAATGTTTGCACTTGAATAATGGCGTTTTGGTCTATTAGAGATACAAAGGCAGAATTCACATCTCCAGTTCCGTTCAGCAGAGACTCTGAGAAGTTCCTCTGAATCTGGAGATGAACGGCGGTGATACCAGCCATGTACTTTTTCATCACTATTAAATCTACCTCTGTTCCTATAGCTACATTGTAAAGACGAATGCCTGGCGGTATTAGAGATAAAAAGCTCACTTCAAAAGAAATGACTACACCTGTCTTACAATAAAGGAAATCTTTTGAAATTTCAGAAGCAGCTGCTGCTGAGGGTTTTTTTTTTTCTTTTTTCCCAAAGGATTTCCAATGTGGATATCACACACATTCTCTAGACAGAATGAAATTGATCAAACAGCTTCTAGTGGCTAGCAATAAAAATTCTCTTGTGGTGTCCTTAATCTGGAACTGCTTATGGACTTATTAAATACTGATTCAGACATCATTTGTAATATGTGTCAATAAATATTTACCAAATAAGCACATGTTATGGGACAGACATTGTACTAGGCTCTGGGGACATAGTTCCAAGTAAAATAAATATTCACTGTGCCTTCACAGGATCTGAAATTCTATGGGTTGTAAGCATAACTTGCTTTTCACTTTTGCTCCCATAAAAATAACCTCAGAATTTTTTTTTTTTTTTATAGTACAGAAAGCCAAGCTATCAGGCAACTCTGAAAGTAACTCATCACTTACTTAGATATTTTCAGTCTGTGTTCTCCACATTGGAGACATTACTTTTGGCTTTCCATGTTGTTTTAGTGTATATGAAATACATAAACTAATGGATTTTTATGGCACATTCATACGTGCATATAATATACTTGGATCATATTCATTCCCATTACCATAACTTCTCACCTCTAACCCCCTCCCCTCTTTTCTCCTTGGTCCTCCTTCTGCATCCATTATCTTTGTTTCACACTAGATTTCACATATGAGAAAAGGTATCGGATGCTTGTCTTCTTAATTCCAGCTTATTTTACTTAACATGCTGATCTCTAGTGCTATTCATTTTCCTCCAAATAACTTGCTTTTGCTCTTTTTTCTGGATGACTAGTACTCCATTTGGTATATGTACCACATTTTCTCTATCCATCAAGGGTGATTTCATGACTTGACTATTGGGAATAACTCTTGAGTAAATGTGGGTATGTAGGAATTTCTATCACATGTTAGCTTTGATTTTTCTTGGGGTGGGGTGGGGGGTAGATCCAGTAGAATAGCCGGATTCTACTGTAGTCTGATTTTCAGTTTGAGGACCTCAGCACTGATTTCCATGGTGACTGTACTAATTTACATTCCCACCAGCAACCTATAACTGTTTGTCCTCCCACCCCCAAGCTCCTCCTTCTTGCTAACACATGTTTCTTTCTTTGATGTTAATTATTCTGACCAGGGTGACTGGGAATCTCAATTTATTTTTGATTCACTTTTCCTTGATGGCTAAGGCCATTGAACCTTTGACCACCTGGGGACTCCATGGCAGTAGCAAGAAAATCCACACAGCAACAACTCTGGCTGTTCAACCAAAACAAAGCAAGCTTTATCATCCATACTCTGTTGAAGAGAAAAGGACATCAGCTTTAAAATGCAGTCCCCTTTACCTCCAACTCTGCTTCCCACTACATTCTCCTGTTAGCTGTCTCTTTGAATGTTGTTTGTTTCTTTTAAGTTTCAGGAGCTGTCTTGCTGTGTCCCAGCAAAGCCCTTCTTTTTACTACTTTGAAGAATCATATACCCTTGACCTAGAAAGTGAGACTGAACTTTGGATACACTTCGATTTTAAATAACTGAATAGAAGAAACATAAAAATCAATAAGGCCAAAAGTTTCTCACTAGAACTGATTAAAATTTAGTGGGGTTTTTTTGTTCTGTTTTGTTTTTTGGGTTTTTTGTTTGTTTGTTTGTTTGTTTTTTGCCGGAGCTGAGGACTGAACCCAGGGCTTTGCATTTGCTAGGCAAGCACTCTACCACTGAGCTAAATCCCCAACCCCCTAACTAAAGTTTAGATTTTTTTTTTTAAGAATAGGTAACAAAACAGAAAGTCCAAAGATAGTGATGGCAGAGGCCACAATGCAGACAGGAAAAGGAAGTAGTTTCATACATACCGCGAGAGGTCGGAGATGCCTGTCAGAGCCGAAGGGGTCTGCAGGCAATTCTGAAGGCTCGGCTCTCACCATCTCATTTCCATGAGCAGTCTGGAAGTGGCCATGATTGCTTAGATGGGAGTGCGCTTGAGCAAAGGGAATACAAGAAACTAATTTCAGAAAGATTAGAAATCAACATCCTCTCACAAAGCACATTTAAATCATTTGCCTATATGTCAGGATCACTCTGCTAGGATTTAACTTCTAGAGACTAGTATAAACACCAATAGAGATGGAAAAGGGTCAGTTTCCTATCAGGAAACTCATCTTATTCAATCTAATTATCTGAATTTGTCACCCCACTCTCTATAAGATGTTCAGCCACCAAAGAGAACTCAATTGAAGCCTGATTCTCAACTTTAATGCCCACAGAAACGGAAGTGGGGTGAGGATGACCAGATGCCCTTTGGCATCCTACCATATGCTGAATACACACTCTCCAGCAATGCTCATCCTGTCCTGAGCAGCTCTGGGAGTCCCAGATTCCAAGCTGGCATTCTGTCCATAGCTCTGGGGTCAAATCCCTTCACATTCCAAGGGAGTTTTGTGGTTGATGCATTTTCCTCCTCCTCTGTACAGATAAAGCACCTCTTAAGTGATGAGTTTCAAGGGAGCTGCCATTCCCTATGAATTACCCCTCTTAAGAGATTTGGTGACAGGGCTGAATTCTTACTAATAGGAGATTACTAAAGTGGGCTGCCTACTTTCTGCACCATGACAATAATCCAAAAAGATCCAGGAAGATAAACAGGCAATCATTCCCTGTTTCAAATATTCAACATGACATGATACCAGGGTAGCAGAGACTCTGGCTTCTGGCTGTTGGTGGGGATGCGTTCTGGGGATTTTGGAATGCTGGTTCCCAAGCCAAGGAGCACAACAACTCAGGAATGTGGTGGCTGTTTTTAGTGGCTCACATATTTAAGCATCAGGCCTGCTTGTCCCTATATCAACTCCACATCTGCTTTAGTTGCCTAACTTGGGAAATGATGGAATCCTGTGCATTTCTCTATTATCAGATTACAGTGGTTCTCTTTTTATAATACACAGATGAAACATTTCTCTAAAACAAATTGTTCATCTCTTACATGTCTAATGATTGCACTTCAATGACAGAAGCTGTTTCATTCATTGTCTTGGTTATTCAATAACTATGTATTAAAATGCATGGACGAAGTATTAAAGATGAGCTCTCTGGAGCTAGAAAAGGCATCACAAGGTGGTCAAAAGATGCTTACTATTTTAAACTTCTACAAAAAATATTTAAATCCCACAATATCTTGGAAAATTGCCCTGCAAATGAATTCCACAAAATTGACTTTTTCAAGTGTTCCAGGCTGGGTCAGCAAGATGGCTCAGCAGGTAAAGGCTCTTGCTGCCAAGCCTGATGACCTGAGTTCAGCTCCAGAACCACAGAAGAGGACTGACTCCCATAAGTTATCCTCTGACTTCCATATACACACTGTGGCACAAATATACACGTACACACACACACACACAAAATAAATGTAACATGACAAAAAAAACCTGCCAAATACCCCTAAACTGTTCTCTTTTCAAGAGAGAGTAGAAAGGGAAGCAGAGACAGGCAGACAGGAGCAAACCTGGGGCCATAACATCGAATGCAGCCTCATCAGAAAGGTGATTAGGAAGTCTTATTCTCACCCACATGACTCATCTTCCATTTTTTCTGTCTTTAAGCCTTTCTCAGCATCTCCACGCTTTTGGCTGTGTTCACAGCCCCCAACAGAGTAGGTAGGGTTGGGAAAATACAAATCCCACCACCAAGGAAGACACCGCTGTCAGCCCAGCTAAAGCCAGATCTCCCCCCACACATACCTCATCAGCGGTGGCAGGGTTAGGTGGTATGATGACAACTTGGCATTGCTAGCTACAAATGGGTGGGCTCCTTCTTAGAGAACACGTGGCCGCAGACACCAGACAGAAGCATTCATGTGTGAATTTTCCTGAAAAGAAGGGTGAGGATGCACCCTTTTAATGAAATGTTCTGTTTACCTTGGCAGGGACATCTGGATGGCCAGAATTCCTTGCTTGAGATTCAATAAAGGATAAATCAAACATCAGAGCCAAGGGCATGAGGGGCCCTGAACTACCAGGAACAGTGGAAGGAGCTGAAACTGCTCAGGAAGAGCTGGAAATACCTCTAGAAGAACAGCCATTGCATCTGCTCCCTCCTTTCGGTCGCCTGCTGGGAAATCACGGATAGAACCAGGTCAGGTACAGAGCAGTGGAAAGGCAGGATGGCCATGTGATCACAATTGTGGAAATTGAGTGTTATTAGATGGTGTGTATTTAGACTCTTGGAAGTTCTCCAGTGCTGGCATCCTACAATTTTTCTGATCAGTTATGTTAATGAGTCTTCTGTTGTTACACAAAATACTTGAAGTGATTAACCTATAAGGAAGACAGGTTTATCTTTGGTTCGTTTTTAGAGATCTCAAGTCACAGGGGCCTAGCTCCATTACTGTGGGCTCATGAAAGGACAGAGTACCACATTGGAGGGTACCTTGTGGAACAGAAACACTCATCTTAGAGCCTTCAGGAAGCAAATAAAAAAGAAACAGGAAAGTAGCTTGGGACCTGATATACTTTTCCAAGGCAAATAAATGTCTGTGACCTACTTGACTTTCTCTAATGAGATCCCATCTCTTCAAGTTTCTGCCACCTCCTCACAGCACCACAGTGGTAACCAAGTCTTTAGCACATGGCCTCCAAAGAACGTTTAAAATGCAAAGCTTAACATCAGTCAAGTCTCATAGAGAACCCAGACCAAAGAATCTTTAGACAATGGGCTCTCAAGATAAGCTTTCAGCAGTAAGAGGCAGGGAACTTAGGCACTGCAACCTCATTCAACATGGCTGAAACTTACCACCATGAACCAAATGTGCCTGGGAAATGTTCCCAGATATTCTGAAGATACGAGGCTTCACTGTCAAATAAAAGGCTAGCAAAACAGGATTCTTTGCTGCATAATAATTTAATATATTAATAAGCTTTTAAAGTTCATGCTTATTATAAATTGCCAACATACACATTTTATGCATAGTATTTCTCAAATTGATCTGTAAGGACTGAATGATGTCACAGAGTATATTCGGTTCTGTAAAACCACAGCTTGGGGAATCATTAGTATGCCTTCTTAGGATCTTACATCCTTTTGAAAAACCAAACAAAAAATATTGAACATGATCCCTACTACCAATGAAAATTGATTGTACAAGAACAAAAATCAAATTTTGCACACAAGTTCTGGGGGCTAGGGAGTTGTCACAGACTCAAGAACAGATCTGTGGGTTTTCTTGGACTCCAGGCAATAAACTTTTACACTAGATGATTGTGGTGGTTTGAAAGAAAATGGCCCCCAAAGGGAGAAGCACTATTAAGAGGTGTGGTCTTTTTAGAAGAAGTGTGTCACTGTAGGGGTGAGCTTAGAGGTCTCTTTTGCGTAAGCTTTCCTCAGTGTGACATCAATCAACTTCCTGTTGCCAGCAAGATGTAGGACACTCAGCTATTTCCAGTACCATGTCTGCCATGCTCCCTACCAGGATGATAATGGACTGAACCTCTGAGCTGTTAGCAAGCCACCAATAATTAAATGTTGTCCTTTATAAGAGTTGCTGTGGTCATGGTGTCTCTTCACAGCAATAAAAACTAATAAAATGCTATAAATTTCTACATAACTTTCTCTTCATTCTTATATGCCTTCAGTGTCCGAAATGGATTCACAAGTCTTCTTGATCACAATGCTTGTGTGAGCAGTACTTAGTTCTCTCTACATGCAACAGTTGGAATATAAGATGAACATTTCGTTCCCATCTGGTGGTGCTTTTTTGCTAAGTTCTGAAACCTTGGGGGTGGGGCTAGCTGGAGGAAATGCATCATTGGGGGGCTGGTCTTGAGGTTTCTAGTTTTTTTTTCTAGTTTCTCTCTTTGCTTCCTGATTCATCTAGTTGTGGGCAATCTCCCACCCTCACACCTTCTCTGTCATGATTCTCCATCATGATGGACCACATCCCCTTCAGTGTGTGCCAAGAATAAATCCTCTTGAGTTGCTTGTTTTACATGTTCTATCATAGCAGTAGGAATGTGATTAGTACAGGAAGGTATTCCTTAGACTGGCCTTTCAGTCGCCCCAAACTGAAAGAAGACTCTAGATGCCTTTGGGCATCTCCCAGTTTATCTTTCCTTGCCTGAATTCTCATCAAAAGTCTTATTTAATGTGGTCCATAAAGACATACTTGAAACAATCCCATAATACTCTCAAGAGAAATCCGAGTTTTCCTAACATGCAAATCCAAAGAGGATGCAGGACCCTCATCCTGCAAAGACCATTGATGAAGCCTCTCTCTAGGTCTGGGTAGGAGCCATACCTGTGAGCTATCTCAGTGAGTCAGATTCGGTTCCCTCCTCCCATGCAACCTTTCTCAAGGCCCAGGCCCAGCTCAGATCCTCATCCATACATACACCATCTTGCCTCCTAGTCTGAGGCCCCTCATTCAGTGCTACCCCTCCAGGCCCAGAAGAGAGTCAGCTCCGTGAGTGCTCTTGACCTAGGCTCAACTGTGAGCCATAGCCACATGCTTTCTTTCCGAATTTGACACACTTGAGTCTGTACTGCTCTCCAGGCCCAAGCCCAGCCAGAAGCCACGTTTGAGTTCTTTTTTTCAGAAAGTCTGCCTGGCCCCTTGCCTCATGTTGCCTTTCTTTAGACCAACTGGAAGCCACACCAGAGGACTTTCTTAGACTTCACCCAAGCAATCGCATGTAACCCTTAAGATCCCTGCATTACATGAATTATCAGTGTATCAGAATCATCCCAGTCTCTCCAGTCAATAATCAACACTGAGCATCTGAAGGCCATGGACCTGCTCACTCCTCCTGCCTGAACTGAAGTCATCCAAGCTCAGGCAAGAGAAAAGCAGAACCAAACTTTCATTCAACACAGGAGACTACAGTCTCATAGCTGACAGAGCCAGTGAACGAAATGCGCATGCCCAGGTCCCATCACAAAAACACAAATACCATGGAAGGCCATACCTGCAAAGACTGCCAGGCTTCAAGAAATGGTCTCCAGTAGGAATTACCTTGATGAAATTCAGGGCACGGAATGTAAAAGAACAATTATAAACATGATCAAAGAATTGAAGAAATTCAAAGAGGACATAAGCAAATACCTGAATGAATTAAAATGAACTAAGAAATAGAAGAGGTTCTTGTCCAATTAAGACATCCGCAACTGGGGTGTCAGTGCGAGTGGTCTCTTCCTGTGTGAACATGGTGCGGACCAAAGCAAACTACTTCCCAGGAGCCTACAGAAAATTGGTGGCTTCTCTAGCCCTAGGAAGGTGCTTGGCTCCTCCATCTTTGTCACCAATTCTTCATCGTGTTCATCGAGAAAAGCTGAAAATAAGTATGCAGGAGGGAATCCAGTTTGTGTGCGCCCAACTCAGAATCATTGGAGAATTCTTCAGGCTGTCCCCTAGAGATTCTGAGAAAGAGAACCAGGTTCCTGAAGAAGCAGGATACAGTGGCTTAGGAACAGCAAAGAGAAAAAGCTCGTCCTTTGCAACCTGATCACACAGATGACAAAAATGAATAGAACTCACTCGTCTGAATAATGCCTTCAGTTTACTTAGGTATTCTGGGATGTAAATTTGGGTAGACGTGTTTGTTCAATTGGCTTGTTGAATAGGCATTCAGTTAAGCGGAGGGTGAGGGGGGGGTGGGGCACTAAAATTTCACCATTCAAAAGCAACTGGCTATAAAAAGGAAGAATTTTTATAATTTGTAAATTATAATTGCATACTTGAATTTATGTCATATGTTGTTTCTTTTACCTATTAGGCATCTTGTTAAAATAAACATTGTGTGGTGTTCTAAAAAAAAGAAGAAAAAGAAATAGAAGAAATAAACTCTTAACTGAATTCTTAGAAAACACAAATGAATGACAGGATGAAATTACAAAGACAGCACAGGATTTGAAAACAGAATTCAATAAAGAGATAGAAACACTGAAGAAAACTCAAGTTGAAAAGAAGTTAGAAATGAAAAATTCTCAGACCTGTTTAGAAAAAACCTCAGGGAAAGCCTTACCAATGGGATAAATCAAGTAGAGGATGGAACTTCAAGACTCAAAGATAAAGTTCAACAATTGGCCAGTCAATGAAAGGAAATGATTAGTGTGTAAAAACACACCAAAGGAACGTGGAGGAACCTTGAGGTACTATGAAATACCAAATCTATGAATAATAGGCACAGGAGATTAAAAAGAACCCCAGGTCAGTGGCATAGATCAGACCTTCAAGAGGGTCACAGAAGAAAGCTTCCCAAATTAAGGAAAGATAGACCCATACAGACATGAGAAACACACAAAATGCCAAATAGACAAGACCAGAAAACAAATGATTCACAGTGTAGTGAATCACTAAACAAAGAAATGACATTGGAAGCTTCAAGGGTAAAGCCACAAGTCACATCAAAAGGAGAACCCATCATATTAATAGCTGATTTCTCAGTGGAAACTTGAAAAGCCAGAAGAGTCCAGAGTAATGTACTTCAAGTTCTGAAAGACCACAAGTGTCAACCCAGACTACTGTACCCAACAAAGCTATCTGTCATAGTTGCGGGAGAAAGGAAAACTTTCCATGATATAAAGAAACTAAAAGTATCCATGTCCACCAAATCAGCACTTCAGAGAATATTGGAAGCAATGCTTAGAACTAAAGAGAGGGATGAGGGAAGAGAGAGATGTAGCCAAGAGGCTACAGGAAGAAGAAGAAAAATAGCTATAATTACTGAAACACAGAATAAGACTAAGAACAGAAACAGAAAAGGAAATGATAGCAATCAAAATACTCTTTTGGATAATAACTTTAAATATTAATGATCTCAACTCCTCAGTCAAAGATACAAGTAAGTGCAACTCTCGCCCCTCATCAAAGAAACTTCCTTTCTGCAGCAGATGGAGGCTACTGCAGAGACCCTCAACTAGTCAACATGCTGAGAGCAAAAGGCTGTGAGGAGCCCAGCTGCATTTGATACATCTCTAATGCAACCCTACACCTAAAGGCTCACGGAACATTGTGGAAGAGGAGGCAGAAAGACTGTAGCCTGCTTCCCAACATGATACCAGTTGACATGCCAACTCAGAGGGAGGAGATCTCACAGGGTCCCACCCCGAGATGAAGAGGTACTCGCCATCAAAAGATGTTGAGAAAGGGAGAAGCAGTTTTCTCCAAGGACAAGTCCCCCAGCAGGTAATTCCATCCCAAGTGATCAGCCCTAAACACGTGCCCAAAAGAGCAACTCAATAGGATACACAATTATAGAAAAAGAGATCATGAATTTGAGAAGGGATAATTAGTGGGGACATGAGAGGATTTGGAGAGAGGGGAGAGTGGGGTAGATGTAATGTAAATATAGTTTTTATATATAAAATTCTCAAAAAAATGAAATTAAAAAAACTCCAAGGAACAGAATGTGTTCTTTTACTATGCAGATGTTCAGAAAATATCACTAATGATATAAACATGATCTGAAGAGAAGAAAACCCTCCCCATTAAAAAACAAATGATGTTTCACGATCCTTCTCTTGCTGTTCCCAAGAAAATAAAATATTCAGGGGCAGATAAAGGATGAGTGAATGAAACGTTACAAGGCCAGAAGTTCAGATTAAGTGAGTTGTCTAGTTCAGAGAAAGATGTAGAAATAACACAGCTAGCCTGGTGTGATGTCACATGCCTTTAAGCCTAGCACTGGGGAGGCAATGGCAGGCGGATCTCTGTGAGTTTGAGGTCAGCCTGGTCTACAGAGTGAGTTCCAGGACAGCTAGAGCTGTTACATAGAGAAACCCTGTCTCGAAAAACCAAAAAAAAAAAAAAAAAAAAAAAAAACACAGAAAAATAGAACAAGCCTATCATTCCTAAATTACTTCAATCTTACCAAAAAAAAAAAAAAAAAAAAAAAAAGCAGTTTAATCCAGGCACCACCAAGGGCCAAGTCCTGTACAAGCATGTGGAACCCAGATAGAAGACTTCTACATCTGTCATTAATTTTATAACTGAAGTTTATGGATATCCTGGTTGAAAAACAGTTTGTATCAATGGAAATGATTCTGTTTTTATTTTTATCAAAGTTGGGACATGTTACTAATTCTTTCTCAGGGTAATAGTTGTTTGCACATTATGTGCACATGTCTGAGGCTTGCCTTATAAAGACATCCGATGGGGGAGGAATTCTCCTCGGGCCCCCTTAGAGGCAGCTTACTTCCGTTTGTATGAGAAGAAAGTAGTCATTTGAAGTCTATGGAGAGATGTCTGTTTGACTAACAGATGTCTACACTGGAGTAAGCAGGGAGTGTTTCAGTTCCTTCCCAACACAAAGGCCTTCTCATGACAAAGGAAAGACCAAACAGCTTGGGGATAAAGAAAGCAATTTCTATTCCATAAACATCTGGCCAAAGGCAGCCAGGAGGCAGGACTAAGCGACCCCACAGTATTTTATAATTATGAGCTTTTCTTCTCTACCTTCCCCACACTCTCAGCAACCATCCTCAACTTTAATTCAGACTACTTAACAACCTCCAACTCCAAGGAGGATTTTTTTTTTCTGGGAAAAGGATGAACTCTGTGAGCTGAAGACGAACATGAAGTCCAGTTCCCACTAATAGTAAGTGTCACTGTGTGTCACTTGATCACTGTGTGTCACTTGTGTTCCCAAACTCTGGATGCAAAGGAGCCATGTGAATGTTTCTGGCCAGTAATGACAGCCAGTTAATGTGTTATCCGAGAGATAAGCACGTCAATGTGCAAAACTGAAGAAATAAAATAGAGAGACTGACAGAGACTGGTAGAAGATGGAGAGACAGCTAAGTAGAGGGGGCAGTGTGTGGAGGGAATGTGGAGATGAAGACAGGGAGCAGGCAAAAGGAAGCTTGCTTTCTGGAGATCCAGAACACAGGGTTCTAAAAGGACACAGCAAGGCCCAAGGTCCTGAGCTGGGGAGAAGTTTGCTCTCTTCAAACCACAGGATGACTGCCCAAGTGACTAGTGCATCATCAACCAGGGGAATGAAGGGGTTGGCTTACCAAGGTCATAGACAGACAAGGCAGCAATGCAGTGGGCAGATAGGCCGGCCTGTTAGCTAGGTAGACAGATCAGTTAGCCAGGAAGCAGTGCAGTTTGTATTTCTGTCACCTAGAAGTGATGTCAACCTCCAGTAGCAGGGTCCTAAGTAAATATTCCAGAGTCGTCTATCTCCATTAGCAGGTTTTGTCTTCCCTGGCAAAGCTGTTGTGCAGAACAGTCTCCTCCATTCCTCTGCAGAGGAAGTAAATTCCATCCATCCCTTGCTTTTCCACTCAGTGCAACCCTGGTGTTCCATATTGCCAAATCAATGAGGAGAAGCCAGCTCAGGCTTTAAAAGAATATGCATCCGCCAGAGCACCAAGTTTTTCACCAGTGGTGTGCAAAGGATCACATTATTTCTAGATAGAGTCGGCAGGAATCATTATTGAAGGACCCATTTGTCCTAGATGAATTGATGAATTCATGAATTCGGACTCTGTAATTCAGGATACTGTCTTTTCTAACCTCTGAAAAACATAGAAATTTTCATCAAGAAAACACCAATACTTTTAGTGAAACACACGTTCTGGGAAAAGGCAGGGGACCTAGACAACACAATCTACTTTCACATCTAAGAACTGGTTTAATAATCCTGTTGAAAAAAGTAATGTGTATAGAACTTACAGAACACACATAAACACACACACACACACACACACACACACACACACACTCACACACATACACACACACACACATATATGTATATGAAATAATTTTATATACCTATCCACAATATAGAATGGAAGTGATACTGTAAGAAAGCTTTGAAAGTATTTCTTTACAAGTTTATTGCAAGTACATTTTTCCCTTATCAGTCTAATAAGGCCAATAAGTTTTCTTTGATGGGCAATGTCTTTTTGTATGCTGTGAATATGTGCTGCTCTGACTGGTTGATAAAGCTGTTTGTCCTGTGGCAATGCAGCTTAGAGGCAGGGTAGACTTCAAAGAAAGAGACAGGAAGAAGGTGAGGGAGTTGCCTGCAAGCTGCCCAAGAAACAACATGTAATGGGACACAGGTAAAGACACAGAACATGTGGCAACTTAACGATGAATAGAAATGGGCTAATTTAAGATATAAGAACTAGATAGCAAGAAGGCTGCCATGGCCATAGTTTAAAAATAATATTAAGCTTCTGTGTGTTCATTTGGGTCTGAGCGGCTGTGGGACTGCAGAATCACAGGAGCCAAGTGGGACGAGGAAAACATTCAGTTACATTTCTTTACTTCCTGTCTTCACATATTCTATAATGTGTATCATACCATTTCCATTCTCTTCTGGCTTGGTTTTGTAGTGCCAGGGATCAAACCCAGGGAATTGCAAATGATGGCCAGGACTGGACACCCACAGCCTGTCGTTTCCACGGTGTAACCACAGCACAACTCTCCCTGAGTGTGTTTACAACTATTCCCCTTTGTCTGTGTTATTCAGAGAGAACAGTGCTGTATCTGTTTAACCTAAGTGTGTTGATGTCACCTTCAGACTTTAACTACTTATTCAGTTACAGCCTAAAGGAGCCTCTGATATTATTCTGACATTTGGTTTCTTCAAGTTAAACAGCACAAGGTGATTCCTTCAGGGCAGAAAAAGAAATCCTCATGTATTATTTACTAAGAGATACAGACCTAGAAGAATCTAAGTTTTATGATCTTCCAATTCATTATTTGTCAATGGACTCACTCATTTTTCCAAAAGGGGACAATAAAATAGTAGGTTCTGACCTAACTCACATGACTTCACATTGTTATTTATATCACACACATATCTATGCTTGTGAGTATATACGCATATATACAAACACCATGATCTACATTCCTTTTGCATGGACAAATCAAATAATAGTTGAGGTGGCCACATAAATTCGTATGTGCACACATTTACTTGAATATATTTGAAACATAAATCACCATTGCTTTATATTTTGGTCCAAAGCTCTGTTTTTCAACCGACATCTTTGAAGATCTTTTCAATGGAGTAAAATGTGTTGGATGGGCTATAGAAGGTTACCTGACACCAGCTACTGCAAGACTGAGCCACTACTTCAGAGTCTGATTAGCCAGCCCCCCTGGACACCAGCTTTGGAAGAGCCAACTTGCTGTTGAAGGCCTCTAATTACCAACTGGTACTATTTCTCGAGATAATTAAGTTTACAGCTAATTGGTCCTTCATTCATTTTTAAACAAATGGATACAATTTCTCTATTACCAAGCTTCCTTGAAGAATCACTCCTTTTAATGTTCACCTCAAAGTTCCCTTAATAGTTTTAATAAGCCATTTACCAAAATCATTATATAAGAAATAGGAGAGTTCGTAATAAATAACATACAAGTTAGTGGTTTAATCTAAACAGAGAAAAAGCAAAAACAAATCAAAACTCTGGCCACAGGCAGAACTCTCTGGAGCTGCCTATATAAAGGACCGCCTGGACCCTGCTGGTTGAGCCTCAGCTAGCACGCATCTGGAAACCCAGAGCCAGTTGTCATGTGACTTTCCAACTGAAAAAGGCAAAAGACAACTGGCCACCATATGCTTTGCACAAAGGAACTGTAAACAGGTCACTCAATGTGGCCCACATATATAGGATCTACACATGAATGCCCTAGGAACAAATGTGGCTCAAAGTCTCCTCGAGCTATAAAGCTTTGAGCACCACAGTCTTCCCAGATGTCTGGTGTGTAAGGAAACAGATAACAGTTTTTGCCCTGAAGGCGGCCTGTTTTGTACTAAGAATGAGGCTGGGCAGTAGGCAGCCTGGCCATTCAAAGGAGCGCCTATGGCTTATGTGTGTCTGTAACACACACACACACACACACACACACACACACACACACACACACACTCACACACACGTCCAGTGATGTCAAGAAAGCTCTTATGGTCTTTTCTTCAAACAATAAAGAGACAATTCTCTTTATGCAAACTACTTCAGTTTCCCCTACTCTGGCTGGGGCTTAATAAGATAGAACCTGAAATTGCCTGATGCTTGAGAGAGAGAGAGAGAGAGAGAGAGAGAGAGAGAGAGAGAGAGAGAGAGAGAGAACACGTGTGCTCTGAGGGGCCAGGATAAGAGTGAGAAGGCAGAGAAAGACTGCTCTCAGCCTGCTGTTGCTGACGTCAGGGAAGAAGAGTCAGGGAAGGTTTCTTCTTTGTCCATGTTAGCTCAGCCGAATAAGGAAAATAAAGACGAAGTGGGCAAAGGCTTCCTTCAAGTAGGAACAACTAGCATCAGCCTTTTTATAGTCGTGTGCCTCTCGTATTCCCAAACCGTTCAGACAGGGTGACAGTCAGGCACTGAGATGGAACCTGGGGCACAAAAGCCAGGGCTGTAGTTTACACTTGTGTACATACCTGCTCTTCCAATTATGCATGCATCCAGTGTTAACTGAAGCCCTGTAAGGATGTAGGTATTGTACCGAGAAGAGAGAAAATTGGTTTGAACAAGAATTTTGCTATTAAATTAGAAGTGAAGATGGATAAATAATTAGAAATTATACAACAAAAGTGATGATAGAAGGCACAAATAGAATGCTATAATAGAACTCTCAAAGAAGACATGGCCTCTAGCTTAGGGACAGGAAATGACAGAAGATGACTTTATGGAAAAGATGTCATTTAAATAAACCTTGCAATAAATGGGCCTGCTGACTTAAAACATACACATATGTGGTAGTTTGAATAAGAATGGCTCCCATAGGCTCATGTATTTGAATGCTTAGTTATCAGGGAGTGGCACTATTTGAGAAGGATTGGGGGCATGGCTTTGCTGGTTTGGAGGTGGGCTTTGAGGTTTCATGTCATGTTCTCTCATAACTCCAGGCTTGGTCAGGTAATGCATTTTGACAACACAATGAGTCTTAGTCACACAAAATGTATCTGTTTGCCACCAGCAACCACACTACAAGGAAGCCCCAGCAGTCGTGTGGAGAAGGACCCTGACTTACAGGTCCACCTGAGCTTCCAGCTGGAGGCTAGTGGGAACTGCCACCGTGGGAATGAGGCCATTGTAGATCTTCTGGCTATTGCAGGGTCCCTGCTGGCACCCTGTGAACTAGAACTGCCTGATGTCAGATTCACAAATTAAAAATCATTGTTAGTTTAGCTCAGGCCAACTAAATATTGAAGGAGTTTGTTGTGCAAGAATAGATCATCAAAAGAGATAGAGAATGAAAGCAAAGTCTACGTGTTACTGGATGAGCTTGGAACCAGCTTCATACTGTTTTGGCTCTTCAGGTCATGAAACACCAGACAGCTTGGGCCAGTTGTTTTCAATGTAGCCGTGTGCCAGAATTACCTTCTGAGCCTTTTCAAAAATGCATATAACGAGGCCCCACATAAAAAATTTAACTCCAAAATAATAGAATCCTACTTCTTAGAAAAAGCCTCCAGTGGTGTGAGCCCAACATCAGAATTGCCAGAAGAGCCTATCCTGCTGTGGCCAATTGTTGTGAAGTGGGTAGTACCACCTGTGACTTAAATTCCCCTTCCCCAAAGAATAGCACCTCACCAAGACTCTGTCACAAGTTGTCTCTCACAAAGCAGTGCTATGCCCAGGGACTCCATAAGAAAAATTGAAATAGCCAGGTGGTGGTGGTGCATGCCTATAATCACAGCACTCAGGAAGCAGAGGCAGGCAGATTTCTGAGTTCCAGGCCAGCCTGGTCTACTGGGTCAATTCCTGGACAGCCAGGGCTACACAGAGAAATCCTGTCTCAGAAAAAAAAATAAATAATAATAAATAAATAAATAAATAAATAAATAAATAAATAAAACAGAACAAAAAAGAAAGAGAGAGAGTAAAGAAAATTAAATTAAATTAATGTTGGAAGATGTTTCCAGTTTAGGGAGGGGATTCAACTCTGCATTCTTTAATCACTAAAATATTCTCAAGCTCAAGCTGAGCGTATGGACATCAAGAACTAGTTAAAAGGAGAGGTCACCCAGTGAATAGAAGAGAAAAAGAAGCAGTGCATCATGGGAGTGTGCTGTGGTGCCACTTGCCCCCTCTAGCCACTCCAGCTTCTCTATGGTCAGAGGAGAGGGACTGTATACACCAGGCTGCTGTGAGAAGGAGGCAGGTCAGAGGGAGTAGGAGGTGGGGTGGCCCTTTCCCTCATCTGCTCAGCATAAGCCTGTGAGGAAACATGCTGACTCTTTTAATGATATCAATGAAAGACAAACATCAGGAGACCAGGCCCTGAGGCCTGGGGTCCAGCTGAGCCCTCCAGCAGGGAGATTCTCCCCCGACTGCCAGCCTTGCAGAACGTAGACATGTGTTTATTGAGAGAAGGGCTTTTTATGTGTGAGGGAAGCAGTGAGATGAGCAAGGAATCTCCAACAGGAAGGTCAGTGGAAGGCGGCAAGACCCCTCCCCAGGGAAGGAACTTCATGCGGGACCATGCCAGAGAATCTGGAATTAGCTTTATTAAGAGAAATGAAGAGTTTCCTTTAAAAACAACATCAATGAATGTATCTGAAAACCCCGGGAAAGGTTCTTCTTTTGTGGCCCCTGTTTGGACATATGTTACCCAAAGCTCTCTGTTTTAGTGAATGAAAATAACTGTAACAGCAGTAAGTATATGTGGGCAGTTTATTGGCACATTAAAGGAAAAATCTAAGGGCATTCTGGCCCCAGTCATGCCCGGGTCCAGGTGCTCAAACAATTTTTTTTTCACCAAGCTGCCTCCTTTCTGTTTTGATTTGCCCCCCCTTTATGGGCTACATTCTCAGGCTCCCCAGCAAAGCGGCAAAATAGTCTCTCCAACACCCTTTATAGAAAGAACTTTCCTTCGGTTGTTTCTGAGAACTGGGTCTTCCTTATTCTGACTGAGCCCACCCCGAGCCGACGAATAGTGTAGAAGGGTATGATTTCCTGGGCATTTCTGGCTTTTCTGTGGCTGTGATAAAACACCATGACCCGAGGCAACTTAGAGAAGGAAGACTTCTTTTGTCCCAGAAGGCTGGCGTTCACATGTGGCTGGCATGGCAGCAGGATGAGGAAGCGGAAAGCTCCCACCTTCAACAGCAAGTGCAGAGCAGACAAAGGGAACTTGAAGTAATGAGAGGATTTCAGCTTTGAAAGCCCATACCCAGTGACGTACTTCCTCTACCAAGACTACACCCCAAATGGTACCGCCAGCTGGGGAGCAAGTCTTCACATATGGGAGCAGGACATTCCTTTTTTTTGGTCCAAGCTGAGGGCCGAACCCAGGGCCTTGCGCTTGCTAGGCAAGTGCTCTACCACTGAGCTAAATCCCCAGTCCCGCAGGACATTCTTCTTCTTCTTCTTCTTCTTCTTCTTATTATTATTATTATTATTATTATTATTATTATTATATTTGTGTTTTAATTTTAGACATCATCCATGGGTTCCCCTGTCCTCCCCCCTCCAGCTCCCACCCCCACCTTCCCCCTATCCCCTCCCCTCCATTCCCATCTCCTCAGGGCCAAGACTCCCCTGGGGATTCATTTAAACCTGGTGGATTCAGTACAGGCAGGTCCAGTCCCCTCCTTCCAGGCTGAGCAAAGTGTCCCCGTTCCAAACAGCCAGCTCATGCACTAAGGACAGGTCCTGGTCCCACAGCCTGGATGCCTCCCAACATTCTTGTTCAAACTGTGATGGTGCCCAACCTTGGAGCATGGAGAGCAGTCAGCCACCCGAACTACTTGGTCTGACAGTGGCAGGGGGCCATTTCCCACAAAGAGTCAAGGTAGAAAGGGTTTTCACTGGGGAGGAGTGAACACTGGACATGTAAACCCCTTCTGCGGCCTAGAGCTGAGATTCAGGGAGAGGTACTCTCATTCGTGAAGTGGTAACTGTGAGGGCCCTGCATGTTGGACGGAGTCCATGGGGACCAGCTCTGCTCTCTGTGGTAGAGTTCTCAGGCCTCCAGCAGCATCCACAAATCATCCTAAAGCTGGCTGAGTCCCATTGCTCAGGCAACCTCAGCCTTGACAGCCCAGAACAGAGCAGCTCCGGCTGTTTCTTCTGACAAGTCAGTCAAACTCGAAAGATGTTTGGTCTTTAGCCTTTCACCAGCTCATTGCTATGTGCCTGAGAAATTGAAACAACTGTTGGATCCTTCAGTCTTCTCTTGAATGAATAAGAGAAAAGATTGAATTTCAAGGTCTTCAGAAAAACATCTACTGAGAAGAAAAGCATGTCCAATCTATGGTCATCTCGCTCAAAAGACTCCCCCTTGGGCCAAGTCTCAGGGATGCCAGATAAAAAAGAAGAAAGCAAATTCTGTTGATGCCACTGCTTCTCTTCCTTTTCAGGTTGGTGAAATATGTATAACAGCTGAATGTTTTTTTTTTTTTTTTTATAATGTTCTACAAATCTACCCCCTATCAGAGACAGTTTGAGGATGGATGATGTCCAGATATAGAGCAGAACACTTTGATTTTCACTTTTGCTAATATAATAAAATATTTGGCAATATAAAGAATGAAGTGTCCCAATTCTTAGCTTAGTGGTCTAGAGATTTATCCATCAAGGCAGCATCTTGTTCCCTGAGAGCATCTTAATAATAGTTGAAGCAGAAGGAAACCCATCTCTTCTTTATTCTTCCTCCATGTTGGTCAAACTCCTATCCCTAATCTTAAACTATCCAGATAAATATTAGATAGTATTATTTTTTTAATTGCCTTGAATGCCATGCAAGAATGTGTAGTTAAGGCAGACAAAAAAGAAAGCCATAGGGAAAACATAACCTGTCTTCCAACTCATGCCTTCCACACTGGGCAGAGGTACCAGCATGATAAAGCAACCTGGACCAAGGAAAAGTCATTCTTCTGAGCTCAGAAAGGATAGACAAACATCTTCCTCAGCACCCTTAGGTCCCAAGACACACTATAAGTCCTTTAGGCAACATTATGCCAGATAGGACTTAGAATCCAAGTCACGGAAGATGTAGAAGTGTCTACTGCCTCAGGAAGTCTCTTCAACTGTGAGCTAGACCACAGAGTTACAGCCACACGAATCTGGTCTCTGTACCTTCACTTTGAGCCTCATTGCCAGCCTGGCTCTTTGTTTAGGTGATCCTTGGCCCTTGGAATCAATGTTTGTCTTCTAAATGGTATTTCAACACTAACATCTGGTGACGTCTCCCAGTCTGACATTTGTGAAACAGATGCTTCCAGTGGCCTGGAGTGTGCCTTCTGGGTCAGTGTTTGCAATAATGGCCTCTGGCATTGATCTCTGTGGTACCTCTCCCCAGGTAAGAAAAGAAATGTACTAGGAAGTGACTGGGAGAGAACACTGCAGACCATCTGGAGGTAATCTTGGAATATAAAACCCAGAATCCTGTAGAAAGGACTACCTAGAGGTGGGGAGGAGGGGAAATAGTAAGTCCTTAGTGTTTTCTTAGGTTGCACTCTGAGTATTCTGAGGAATCTGTATGCACCTTGAGCTATTTCTTTACATCTTTCTTTTCCTCAGTTCAGGGTCTTCTCTTCTGAGTATTTGAAGGAATGAAGAGTAGAACCTGCTGCAAGCTATCATTTCCACTCAGCCCCCCCCCCCCCCCCCCCACACTTCATGGACTTGAAGACAACATCAAGAAGCCATGTAAACAAGAGCATAAATTCATAGTCTACATTAAGAAAGGGGTCTCGCCAGGCGGTGGTGGCGCACGCCTTTAATCCCAGCACGCAGGAGGCAGAGACAGGTGGATCTCTGTGAGTTCAAGGCCAGCCTGGTCTACAGAGTGAGATCCAGGAAAAGCACAAAGCTACACAGAGAAACCCTGTCTCAAAAAAACAAAAAAGAAAGAAAGGAAGGAAGGAAGGAAGGAAGGAAGGAAGGAAGGAAGGAAGGAAGTGGGTTTCTCTCAAAATTAAACGTTTTCCCCAAGAGATATGGCCATCTTTCAAAGAGCAGGAGCCTGGTTAATGAGATTTTCCTATTTTAACTGGATAAAGATGTTTTTTCATCTCTAACATTTGCCTCAAGCTCTCATCATACCACCCATAGCCATATCTGTGCAACCCCTCAAACAAGGCCTCACCCCAGTCTGTTCAGAAGTTACATGCAGGCAATCCTGGGGTTCTTTTGTAATACTCACCACAACAATATGTGGCTCCCCTATCCAATGAGCCTAGCATTCATCATCTCCTCACCAATCCACCTCCGTTCAGTGCTGTTATCCAAGTGATCAACAAGGACAGGACCACTCACTGCACCAATCAACCTGGCTTGTATGGTGGGCAAGATTCTAAGATGTGTCCCAAGAGCTCACACCCTCATTTGGAACTGTGACTTGCTCTGAACCAACAGGATGCAGCAAACATGACAGAATGTCACTCGATGAGCACAGAGTTGACTGACTCATAGTTGACAACAGGTAACTAACCAGGGCAGGACCAATGTCATCAGCCGAGTCCTTTAGAAGAGGATTGAGAGAATAGGAGCTCAGCAAGAGTGACTCTGCCCAGTTATGCCATGGAGAATTTTATGAGAGAGTTGAATGGCAAAAACAATTATAGTTGCTGAGAAGAAAATAAGGACCTCAGCTATAAAGCTGCAAGGTAACATACTAATGTAAAATATTTGAGACTAGTGGCTGTTTAAAAGTAGACTCAACAATCTTCCCTTCAATCCAATCATTCTATATCCCTCCTTTTTCTCTTCAGAAAGAGATCCCTGAATCTAATTTCCTTTGTTCTGCTTTTTTTCCTGACCATGACCAGCAACAACTTGTAATCAAGCCCCCAAAGAGTAATAAACATCCATAATCTATTGAATGACCAAAAACCATCAACCCCACCTCTTGAGAATGGGCATCATGTTCTCTAGACTGCTTTCTGTTCTCTGGTGACAATAGCATCTTTGGAAGACCCTGAGAAAATTGGGATAATTGTCAAGTCCTGAAAGAGCTAGCTGTATTATTTTTTCATTTAGTCTCTGTATGATGGGAATGTGTAGAACTTATCTGAAGTCTTGGCAGGAGTAGTCTGTGAGCCTGGACCAGAGGCATTTTGAGAGGATGGATAACCTGGGCTACCTGTCTTTATTGGTGTCTGATCTTTTTTTTTTTTTTTTTGTTAAACACACAAACTTTTAAAGGTAACACATATATCTGCATTAACACAAGTACGGAATATACTGTGTACACAAATCAGATATAGATATAGATTTTTTGTTTTATGTTTAAGCAGATAAAAGGCATCTGTCAACTTTATAAGTCTGTTTGGACCTTAGAACCAAACTTCTATCCATACCATATAAAATGATGGTGTATAATAAATAATAAGTCATGAGGACTCTGTAGACAATAAGATTTATCATGCCTCATCCAGTCTCAGAGCTGTTCCCACAGTAGAGGGGTTAGCATAAATGTCACTTGTCCTGTAGTCTTTCTTGATTTCTTTTTTCATGTATGTAGTCAAGAATTTCAGGAGGTCTCCCCCAATCAAATCTGATCTTTATTAATTTTGAAAAGCAACATAACTTTTTGTTTCCTGTAGAAACAAAGGCATAACCTCTCCCCTAACAACATATTTTTTTTTTACTTCTACTCTGATGTGGAGACATTCTTAAAATATATAGGTTGCTTTAATTTAGCAGTTCCCATAATCCAATGTCTCTCAGTAGCTATTTTTTTTTTTGTACATTAGTATTTAAAAAATTCAAAGTCAACAAAATACCATACAGGATCCAGATACCCTGTGTATTTCCCATTCTTATGTGGCTTATTCTTTTTACATTGATTTATTCTTTCTTTAAAGACTTTATTATTTTTAAACTATTTTTTTCTTTGACTCTCTACCCATTTTTTTTTTCTGTATCTGTTTAAAAGTTTTCTTGGTCTGCTTTCCTTTGCACCTGTAGTCTTCTCTGACCGAGACACAAACCCCAAATGGCCACATCAGCCATTATGTCTCTGGCAGATGGCATGAACCCCCTTGACTCCCTGAGAGTCTAACCTCATGTGGGAGTATCTAAAGCCGCCAGTTCTGGGAAGCTGATGTGTCCCTGATGGGTCAGGCATTTTTACCTAGTATGTTGGGTACTCAAGTGCTCTACTGCACAACAGGGCCTCTTAAAAGAGCCCTGCCTCTGTACACTGAGCCTACCTGATAGACTACTTTCTCAGGCCCTATGTGGATATTTGAGCCTCCAGGTTGGATGCCATACATAGTCGCATTTTGCTTTTGGCCACCAGCTCACAAATAATGACATAGAGACTTCTCACTAATTATGAAGGCTCGGCCTATTGCTTAGGCTTGTTCCTAACTAGCTCTTATAACTTAAATTAACCCATTTATATTAATCTACATTCTATCAAGTGTCATTAGCTCTCTTCCACCTTGCACCTCCTGTTTCCTCTCTGTAAGCCTGGAGCCTCTTTACACCTCTGTTCATTTCCTCCTACTTCCTTACTTCCTCTCTCTGTGCCCAGAAATCCCACCTATACCTCCTGCCTTGCTATTTGATGTTCTGCTTTTTATTACACCAATCACAGCAATATAATTTTATACAGTGTACAGATATCCCACAACATCCAGGTGCCTTCTTCTTGGTTTACTCAGAGATTTGGTGCTTGGGAAATGGAATCTCAGATCCTACTTGATCCTCTCTCAATCTGCAGAAAGTTGAAAAGGAGAGAGGGTCTAGCTTGGGAGATGCCCCCTGCACATGAGGAGGTGGTTCACTCCTCTGTGTCAAGGTTACCTCGCCACACTCCTATCCTGAAGGAAACTGGCAGGGGGCGGGGGGAGGTTCTTAAGAACCACTATGATGGATACTACCCACAGAAAGGGAAAGCTGCAATGGAGTCCTTGGGTGGGTATCTGCCTCATTGTCAGACTTGCTGCTATGCCTTCTGCTGGACTGACATGAGTCTGGATGGAGGAGATAAAGAAAGACTTAGGGAGTGAAGGCAGGCGGGAGGGCAGGAGCAGTGGTGGAGCAGCCTCCATTCCTGCCGTAGGGTGGAAGAGCTCCTTTTCAAGTGCATCTTAACTGTCACCAACGAAACAGAATGGCCACTAAACCACTGACATCTCAGATCAACGCAATGAAAATTTGCTCTTCTAAAAATGTATTGGAAAAAAAAAATGGAGCCAAGCTGGGAATCCCAAGCTTTTGAACTTATGTTCCATTTTGTTTTAGTCACTGGCTTAAGGAGAAGAGCTTTGTATTGGCTTTTGATTACAGGGGAGTTTTAATGCACGTTGGAGTTCATGGTACTAGAAGCATGTGGCAGAGATCTCTCACCTGACCTTATAGCAGGAAGCAGAGAGTGCAGGGGTAGATATGACTTCTAAGGCCCACCCCTAATGACCTACTTCCACCAGCCATTCCCCACTTCCTAAAGGCTCCATGACCTTCAAAATAGTGCCAAAAAGTGGAGCATGTGCATTCAAAATGTGAGTCTATAAGAGCCTTGATTTCAGGATCAAGCCACAATAATCACCAACAAATGTAACAAAATCCTCACTTCCAACAGCAGAGAAATGGAATCAAAGAAAAAGTACATTGTTTTTGTCCCTTAGAATAGAGACATTAACAGAGGGTCGATGTTATTCCAAAGGTAAATGTGCTCAGCCAGGACAGGTAGAAATGTTAGAGTCCTTGAGGTGAAGAGTTCTGGCAAAATGTGCTCAACAAGCTTTGAATACATGTATTCGTCCAGTTATTGATGCTACTCTCTGTCTGTCAAAAGCACTTGGATGAGAGGATTATATGATGATGATTGCTATGTTATTATTTTTATAGTGAACAAAACCAACATGCAAACCAAACAATGCCACAAGTAAGGATTAAATAAGTTCGTGATGCACATGGACATCATGAGTGAAGCATGCAGCAGGTGGTTTGAAGGTAATTCTACAAGCGTGCTCCTGTTTAAGGAGCAAAAACTTTGAAAAGTAAATACAAAGCATTCCTAAGGTCTTGTCTGTCTGTTTGTTTGTTTGTTTGGGTTATATTGTATTGTTTTGTTTTGAGACAGGGTCTTTCTACACACTCCTGGCTTCCTAGAACTCTCTATGTAGACCAGGCTGGCCCCAAACTCACAGAAATCTGCCTGCCTCTGCCTCCCGAGTGCTTGGACTAAAGGAATGTGCCACCACACCCAGCCTCCTTGTTTTTTATGTCTAAAACTACAAAGGAATTAATACACATATATGTGAGTATGTATAAACTTTTTCATTTTATGTAGCTTATAAACACAGTTATGGTTTATAGTGAGGTGGTAATCATGGATGAGAAAAGGATACGGCTAAAAAAAGAGAAAAAGAAATAATTAAAAGGAACATTAACAATAAAGTGTGCCCAGGATATGTCATATTCAAGTGCATAAACTTGTTTCTATGTATATAGATATACTTGTCAAAAGAAATTTGTAAAAATATCGCAAAAATGCTAGTTCTATTAGGGCATAGATTTATAGTGGGGTTTTTTGTTCATTCATTCTACACACCCCATGCTGGGATTGAAAGCATGTGCAACTGTGGCTGACTTTAGGGTCTAGTTCTTAGTAGCTGAAAAATCAAATTCTCCATAGCTGCATGTTCAACAGAGGCAATATATCTATGTCTATGTGTATCTCTATCTATCTATGTATTCACACACACACACACACACACACACACACACACACACACACACACACACACTTTAGGTCACCTGTCTTTTGTCAATGTCACCTAAATCTGACCTTTCCTGCTTTGATTCCTGAAATCTCAGACAGTAGCACCCACCCTTGTCTAATATCTCTCCCAGCTCCTTACAAAACCTCACCCTTCCCCTTTGCTCCACAATCCACCCTGTCTCGTCCTCACCAGCAGCTATCTTTATCTACTACTCTATTGTCTCTGATTTTTCCTTTGTCTCCAGTCTCTTCTCCCAGAGTCCCCTCTACTTGAAAAGTCCTTTGATCACCAGGTTTCATGAAAGTAAACTCGTGGTTTTTTGCCGGCATCTACCGATGACTTTCAAGTCTCACACTCCTTCCTAGTTCCAGACCCCGACTTCCACAGTCTTTACAACCCCAACACACCTCAAGGCACCACTAACTGAGTGTGGCTGTATTGGTTGCCAGAGTGAAACATCACAACATGGTTTAGACAGCAGAGATTTATCTGTCACTGTTCCGAGGCTGGAAGTCCAGGGTATTGTCAAATTTGGCTTCTTCTGAGGTCTTTCTCAACTTGGAAGTGCTCAGCTCTCCCTAGTCTTCATCCGACCTCTTTACTGTGCCTGCTTATGAGCATGCAAGGTTAGATGAGAGGTCAAACTGAGAGAAAGCTAGGAAGAAGAAAAGCGAGGTCATGGGGAGTGGTCAGCCAGATACAGAGGAAGCAGGAGATGAGCATGCTGAGCTGAAAAAAAAAAGGTGTATATAAGAAATATGGGTTAATCTAAGATGTAAGAGCTAGTTAATAACAAGCCTAAGCTATCAGCTGAGCATTTATAATTAATAATAAATCTCTCTATGTGGTTATTTGGGAGCTGGCTGGCAAGACAGGAAAACCCCGCCTACAAGTACCTCCCTCAGAAGGCAAGCCCTTTCAACCCATTGCTTGCTTAATACTCTTATTGTCTCTTCTCTGTAAGACTTAGAGAGTACATGTATGCGTGTGTGTATGTACTTGGTGCAAGCATACATACACACATGTAGAAGCCAGGGATCAATGCCGATTGTCTTCCCCAATCATTCTCCATCTTATTGTTTGAGATGGAGTCTCTCACTGAAGCTGCAATTTACCGATTCAGCTAGGCTGTCTGGCCAATGAGCTCCAGGTAAACTCCCATATCTATCTCCCAAGCGCTAGGATCACAGCTCCAGCACCCTGGATTTTTATATTTTAATATTTATCTTATTGAAATTAAAATATATTTACACCATTACCCCCTTCCTCTTCCTCCCTCCAAATCTCATCCGTGTTCCTCTACTCCTTCTCTAAATCATAGCCTCTTTTCCTTTCATTGCTATTGTTGAATGCCTGCACATGTGTCTAAATAAAAAAGCACAGCCTTCTCAGCCCTTTTAGTGTTACTTGTATGTATTTGATTCTCATACTCTGGGCTCTGGGATGTAGATCAGGTCTCCATACTTGCATGGTAAGCGCTTTACCAATGGAACCACCCACCCACCCCACAGCACAAGAAGAGTCCTGCTCTCCACAAGACATGCTGACTTAGCTTCCAGGTTTATGCTTCCTGTTCTGTGTTTCACTTCTTCATACTTTTGTCAGTGCTTTCTGAGGCCTCCTTAATTTTATCTGCTGACACTTCTCTACCAATATTTTTACTTCAGAATTTTTAACTTCCAAGAACACTTTCTTCACAATGGTTCTGTAGCACTTGCTAAAAGCCAAGCTCCGACTGGATGCTCCGCCCACACCGTGTCACACCATCTCCCAGAGAGGCGTTTAATTGGTTAGGAAAACTGTGTCCTAGAGACATGGAAGAACTTATTAAAGGCCACATAACCAACGCGTGTCTTATCCTCACTTCCTCCCTTCTTCCCTTCCTTCCTTCCTTTTTTCTGTTTTTAAAGTTGGGCAATAATAAATACTGGGTTCAGGGCTTGGAGGCTGTTTCCCAAGTTTTATTTTTTTCTGTGCTCCAACTCTTGGTTGTTCCTCCTTGTTTTTTGGGTTCTCTCTCTCTCTCTCTCTCTCTCTCTCTCTCTCTCTCTCTCTCCTCTCGTTCCCCCTCCTTTTTTAACCTTTCTATGCATGTGTGTTGAACCAGGATCTCCTTCAAGCCTCAGGATTCAGCCTTTTACCACACAACTATAAGTAACTATGTCCTGGGCCATGTAGCAGAACTCAGTCTCCATCCCACCATGTCCTGTAGTCCCCTTCCACACACCCTCCCACACCACTACACACACACACCCTGCCATTAGCCTGGGGAAAAGTTCCAACCTCATTCTTAGCTGGGCATTCTAAGGACCAGCCACCATCCCTACACTATCCAGTAGCTGAGAATTAGTGCAAAAAAGTCCCTGCTGCCACTCAGGACATTCCAAAGGTTTTTGAAGCTCATTGCCTGGAACTGGGGACAAGAGGTAAATACATGTATTACAACACAGTTTCTCTAGCCCCTTTCTACATTTCTAAAATTCCCCATCTACTGTTCCTGTCATATTTGTCCTGGTGGTTTCATGTCTGTTTATTCTTTGACTTCCTTCGCAGCAAGAAGTAGTATGTGAAAGCAGAAACATCTTCTGAAAGTCCCTGCTATAATTCATCTTAATCAGCAATTTGATTGGATTGAGAAGCACATAGAAAGTTAGGAAAGTACACACCTGAGTGTTCTAGGAAAGAATTTCCAGAGAGGAATAACCAGTGGGGAAAGTCCCACACTGAACATGGGCACCATCCCTTAGGCTGGAGACCAAGGGAGGACACAGAGAGTGAGCCAGTAACAGCAGGGTGGCACAGGCGTTCCTAGGCACTGTGACTTACACAGCCTCCTCCACAAATTCCCACCACCATGATGTTGAGCTTTGCCTAGATCCAACCAGTCCCAAACCCTCTAAGACCAGGAGCTGAATCAAGCTGTGGTCCCTTAAGCTTTGGATGGCAGTCACTGTGCCACAATAATACAAAAGTTTAACACAAAAGGTACACTCGGGGTTTTGTTGTTTGTTTGTTTTCCCTATGACACAACCTTGCCAAAGTCCTTTTACTTCTCTAGGCATTACTTTGCTTGACTAAAAATAAAGTCACTTAATTAGAACTAAAAAGATCAGAAAAATACGGTCAATTCTATGCCCCCCTCTTTCTAGACCTCTTGCAGACATCACTAGTTGATTGTCTTGCAGACATCATTAGTTGATTATACAGGTCTTCTCCACTAACCCCAGTCCTGGCCTCAGTGTATTGACAAAGCAATACTCTAGACAAACCAGTGCTAACCAATGTATTAGAGTCAGCAAACAAGCAGAGACATATTTGATATCCCACAATTCAATGTGAGTGTGGCCAAAGGGTCAAAAGATGAGTAAAAAAAAATTATCGTAGCTAATTGGAAACAGTCACAGAGAATTGCTGAGTGTCAAAGTTACAACTGGTGACTAAATTAGATTTTTGAAAAATCTTTGAGTTTGTTTACCTTTTTCAGCTAACATGAAATGCACTAGGAGTAGAGTTAGGGCAAAATCAAAAGGAAGGAGATGGAGTTTCCATTTCCCTCTCAGCACAATAGAGAAAGGGTGTTACAAAGCCAAGAACCAACCTCTCAGCTCTTGACTGCATCCGTGGGATCCACAAGACTTGCCTTCTGCATTGGGGGATAGAGATCCACAGACTCCATAGTGAGACCTACGGTGACTTCAAGTCTGAGGATTAAAAAATGGCTATGTCTTAGTCACCAGCTGTTGTGAGATATTTGATTACCCTATATAAAGATATGTCATTGTGATTGGTTTAATAAAAAGCTAAATGGCCAATAGCTACGTAGGAGGTATAGGTGGGACTTCCAGACAGAGAGAGCTCTGGGAAAAAGAAAGGTGGACTCACCAGTGGATGTAGAAGGAACAGACATGCAGGAGGAGAGGTCAAGCCAGGAGTCACATGGTGGAACATAGATAAATATAAATGGGCTAATTTAAACTATAAGAGCTAGTTAGAAACAAGCCTAAGCTATCAGCTGAGCTTTCATAAAATTAATAAGTTTTACTTGCCCTTTTTTTGTGAACTGGTGGCCCAAAAAGAAAAATCCATCTACACCCAGCACAATATAAATTGAGCATGGTTGTACATGTCTATGATCCCAGCATGTGCAAGGTTGGGACCATGAGAATCAGAGGTAGTTCAAAGTCAACCTTGAGTACAGGGTCTGTTTGAGGCCAGCCTTGGCTATATGAGGAGAACCCCACCTCAAAAGAAAAGAAGGTTATTCACAAATTCTAGGAAGTATGTAAATATTCAAATGTGATGTTCATTTGAGTCTTTATAAAAAGAAAAAAATAAATATTCAGAAAACAATTGGATAAATTACTAAGAAAACCTTTTATTTGAAAATTGTTTGTCTAAATGTGGAGGGGGCTAGAAAATGCAAATTAGATGAAGTTTCCATATAGAGAAAATGGCAGGTGGGTGGGTGGGGATAACAGCATCCAAAAGAGCATTGTGAAACAAGACATGGAAAAGGTCCCAATGACTCCTGCATAGCTGAGACAAAAATGTCCCCAACCCTGTTATCTTCCCTGGGTTCCTCAGCTCCAGTGGGTGGAATCTGACATCACAAGCACCATGGGGATGGAGGAAGCAGCAGACACAACCACCATCCCTCCTCCCTGCCATCCCTCCTCCCCTCCATCCCTTCTCTCCTCAGATAGGTATAACACCCCTGTTGATGCTGGAAGATGGAGTCATGGAGACAAGAGCCTTGAATAACCCCACTGTGCCATCTCTATTAGGAAAGAACTAGTGGTATCTTCTGCTTAGGGACTTACAGACCCTTATACAATCAAATGTTTGAAATCAAGTCTCCGATTGGTGACCTTTGACATCAGATCACGCCAAGGTGTTAAAAGAAAGGCTGGAGGCAGGAAGCTATTTTTTTTTCCAGCTGAGATCTCAGGGACTCATGTGTGATAGAGGGTGATCAAACATTCTCTTTAAGAATAGCCTTTAATCCCAGCACTCAGGAGGCAGAGCCAGACGGATCTCTGTGAGTTCGAGGCCAACCTGGGCTACCAAGTGAGCTCCAGAAAAGGCGCAAAGCTACACAGAGAAACCCTGTCTTGAAAAACCAAAAAAAAAAAAAAAAGAATAGACAGAGTATGTCCAGGGCTGAATCCCTTGGAAATCCCAGCTCTGTAGCCAGTACTTGTACCGAAAGGAAACTACCCTAGGCTCTGTAAGAAATCACAGACTCCTCCAGCTGAAATTCTGGAAAAGAGAGAAAAAAAGAGCAATTCTTTGTGTGGTTTTCACTGTGGCGTGGCCCCATTTCATCTGTGCCTTGTTAAGGATTAAGACGATTCCTCCTCATGCTGCTGACGTCCATCCAAGATTATCCCGCTAAATCTCCCAGAGAACGACTGGGAAACAAGCGAGGATTGTTCTCTTAGGGGAGCTTTATTTGACTGTGTGATTGTTGGCGCCTCCAACATCAGCCCAGAGATGACAAACACGGGAGAAGAAAACTCTGCAGAGCACCAGGCAAGGGCTTCTGGGGGTCCAGTTCCACAGACCTGGCTGGCCACCACAAGTGATGCGCAGCCTTAGAGCAAGGGGCAGAACGGGCAGGCAGCCAGGAGCCGAGACAGCCGAGGGCAGAAGCCTCGGTATTAGGCCAACTGTGCACAGAGCTAGATGGAAGGCTGCTGAAGAAATCCAACTTCTTGGCACAAGCACACTGGAGAAAGCCCTGCTACAAGGGCCTGAAAAGCCCTGAGGTTCGTGCGCACACATACAGCAATGTGGACGGCAAAGTCTGTCTCCCTCCGCCATTCGTCTATCAGTTAGTTCCCTTTCAGCGCTGACCTCAGCTCTTGTTTCACTGCCCCCCCCCCAAGATTCCTGGCACTTCATGAGGAGAAAAGGGGGCAAAGGAGAGACTAACATCAGTCCCCTGTAGTTCTTTTGCTCGGCATATGCACTTCCTCGGCCTGTAGCAAAGGTGATGGGGTACCGATGGTCCTGGGCTTCCCCTGTGAGCAGCCACATGAGGCCAAATCCTCCCAGTCATATCTACAGTGGGTGAAAGCTCTGAGATTCACTCTCTCCCTGGCTCATAGGCTGCTTTCTCAGGACAGAGCTCCTCAGATTGAGGATGCTGCTGTGAATATCGCTCTGTATAAATAAAATGCTGATTGGCCAGTAGCCAGGCAGGAAGTATAGACCGGACAAGCAGAGAAGAGAATTCTGGGAACAGGAAGGCTGAGTCAGGAGACACTGCCAGCCACCACCATGAGTACCAACATGTAAGATACTGGTAAGCCACAAGCCATGTGGCAAGGTATAGATTCATAGAAATGGGTTAATTTAAGATGTAAGAACTAGATAACAAGAAGCCTGCTGCGGCCATACAGTTTGTAAGCAATATAAGTCTCTGTGTGTTTACTCTGTTGGGTCTGAGCAGCTGTGGGACTGGCGGATAAGAGAGATTTGTCCTGACCATGGGCCAGGCAGAACCAGGAAAACTCTAGCTACAGGATGCTCAAAAGGTCCAGCCATTTGCCTTGCTCATGAAATCACTTAGTCACTGGAAAGCAAAGTGTTTGCTAACGGAGATGTCCTGCTTCCACTAGTATCCAGTCTCTCAACTTATACAAGCTTTGAAAATTTTAATGAGTGTGTGTGTGTGTGTGTGTGTGTGTGTGTGTGTGTGCGCGTGCGCACATACCACAGTATGCCAGTGGGGGTCACAGTACAACTAGCAGATGTTGGTTTTCTCCTTTCATAGTATAGATACCAAGGGTCTAACTCAGGCTTGGCTGCAAATTTACTCATCCAGCCATCTTGTCAGAATTCTACCAGCTTTTAAATATTTTTCCTACTTTGTGATGGAATAACTAAGATTTAAAAGGCAAGAGGAAAACTATATTTCTTTTCCTTATTTTAACTACTGTATATCCATTAAATTTTACTAGAAATTATTAGTTTTTGTTATTTTACAAAGCCAACTGTCAGGAGTGCAAAATTGGATGTAAGAGCCAGAAGAAACTTAAGGACCTTGTTTTTCTTTAACCTGTCCGTAGCATCTGGAGAGAGACACCTGTCCCAGGCCATTGTGGGCTGAGCATGGCATCAGGAAAAAACTTCAATTATGGAGTAAAGCATAGTTAATCCATAGCCCTAGAATAGTGAGTCATCGGGAAACACGTTTTTCCCCAAGTCAAGAAGGATCACATGAACATTTCATTTGGTCAAGCCTAGGACTTATCTCATTGACAGTCTGGAATGGAAAGATGGAGAGTCCAGACTCCAGAGCCAGGCTGCTGAGTTCAACCCCTCCCAGTGATGAGGTTCATGAAGACCACTTAATCATCCTCTTGTACATAAAATGAAGGACGACATAACATCAACTACTTCCTGAACACATACTGCAGGCCAAGCGCTGTCTGAGACTTGCCCTATTTCAGTTCTGTTAATCCTGGCCATACCTGTGCTCATGAGTCTGTGGTTATCTCTATTATAAACGTGGCAAGTGGAGACAGAGAAAGTTTGGGTAACTCATCATAAGATTGCCTACCACACAGCAAATATTCAATAGAGGCTGCTGGTGTTTACATTAAGGACTCTACAAAGCCTTAAGCAGGTCAGAGGAACTGAGTGGAGAGAGCAAGATCGTTAACTACTTAGTTTCTTCCTGTTATTCTTCTGGTCCAAAGTCACATTCCCTTACCTTCTGGAAGTAAACCTTACCCTCTGGAAGTTTCTCAGTTCACACATAAGCGCATGCCAGCTCACAGGCACACACACATGCTGCTTGATACACATAGGTTTGGGCTCACACAAACTTACATCCTGTCAAGCCACACAGAGCTGGTGCGGGAAACCCCAAGATGGCCCAAGACTCAAAGATGTTTTTGTTCATCAAAAGTTTCAGATGGAAAAGTTGAGTTTGGTTCTTCTGTGGCCCCCTTGTCCTAGTGAGCACATTTAAGAGTCCCTTTGATTCCAGAGACCTATGACTACTTGCTGGGGTTTCTATAAACCTGTCTGCAGTGAGAGTAAGCTTGATTACCTGGAATTTTGCCGCTACAATAGGTCAGTCCATGGTGCTACTTAGTGGAAACAGCCGGTACTGGTTTCTGAACAGACTGCGTATTTCAACACAAGGGAACTGAGGCAGACTCAATGTGTGTTTTAATGAGAGCATGAGGTGGTCTTGTCAGATACCCGATCAAGAGCTGTCATCGTAAGAGTGACAGCTTGGAGGGTCTTTGATGCCAGACTATCAACAGAGACCTAGAGTTGAAGTCTCCTCCTCAGGCTTTGGTTCACTCTTCACTAGACTTCACCCCAGCTTAGCCCACTGCACTCTCTGCAGAAACCAGCCTTGTACATTTTTCTGTCGCCTCTATGGCATATTTTCCACGTCGAAGAAAGCCTGAAGGTGTGAGGTGAGGAAGGAAGGGCCTAAGGGGCAGACACTGGGGCCGCTAAAGAGTGCTTCAGATGAAACATTTTGATTTCCAAATTTAAAAGAAGGGGCGGTGGTGGCACACGCCCACCTTTAATCCCAGCACTCGGGAGGCAGAGGTAGGCGGATCTCTGTGAGTTCAAGGCCAGCCTGGTCTACAAATCGAGTTCCAGGACAGCCTCCAAAGAGAAACCCTGTCTCAAACAAAACAAAACAAAACAAAACAAAACAAATAATAAAAACAAAAAAAAAACAACCAAATTTAAAAGAAATATGTCTGACTCCAGTGACTGTCCTTCACCAGAAACCTTAGGAATCACTTGGGTTATGGGTACTTTCCAGAATATTCTCCCTCGGCATACATAAAACTTTAAGCTTTGAAAGTTAAATCTTTCCTCTGTGCCCTGGCTCCTTGACCTGGCCTCTTCACAGATGGACTACAGAGAGGGCATGTGTCTGTGCTTTTAGGGGTGAAAATGGCACCATGCTTCCGGCCATCTGCTTCCCTGTTCTGGACTCTTGCCTAGACCCCACTAACGCCACGTAATCTGGAGAAATCAGATGAACACCTCAGGGAAAAAGATTCGAGGACTCGGACTTGACTTCCTCTAAGGGGATCAAACACTGAAAGCTGTTTCTTTTCAAGTTTTATTAATCCTGCTTCATAATTTCCCCACATCATTAGTCATTTCCTATTTCTGAAGAGCTGGCTGCCATCACTGAGGATCAGGCAATAAATGGCAAGATAGCCATGCCACCTGTGTGCCGGATCAACCGCTACCCACAGCCACATCTGGGTGAGAGGCTAATGTGCTTTCTCTAAAAGGCGAGTGAGCCATTTAGGAGTGCAGCCTGGTTTTTGATCTCTTGCTAAAATACTTTTATCCACATCATCTCCGCAGATGGGCTTGGAAGTCGTCACGTGACCTACAGTACTTTGAACAGAAGGCAGCCCCAGCACCAACAGCAAATGCCCTGTAACCTCAGAGTGGAGTGAGATCTTGAACCCCTCCCAAGAGAGACAGGGGCTCTCTGCTGCCAACAGGTAGAACTCTAGGAGATGGTGCTTAAAGAGAGAATGGGAAGTGACAAGGGTGACATTTGCCACAACCCCTTGTTAAAAATACACAGATGGCAGACAACTCATAGAGAACTCGAGAGCGGCCTAGTGAGAGTAGTTCCATGCCTGAGACCTTCCCACAGTTCCTCGCGGCCAAGGAGCTCCTAATCTCTCAATTCCCTAAGGCCCAAGAGTCTTTCTGATAAGACCCTTAACCAACTCAGCATGTGATGGACAGGATGCTGGCAGAGCCCTATCTCCAGGACAGACCATCTGCAGACACAAGCTTACATTCTGGGCTGAAGAGGAAGGTGGGGAAAGATCCATAACAGCTTTGATTGGCTAAGCATCTGGCTGGGGACTCTGCCACCCATCTGTTCTAGAAGCTATGACCCAAACCAGAAATCCCAGAAATGTCTAAATTGTGCAGTCTCTACTGACGACATCCTACAAGGCTTGAGGAAAGCATAGAATACATTTAGACTCTCTCTCTCTCTCTCTCTCTCTCTCTCTCTCTCTCTCTCTCTCTCGTATGTGTACATGTATGGGGGTGCGGAAGAACAGTGAATATTGCCCCTCAGAAGCTGTCTGCCATGAATTTTGAAACACTAGCTAGCCTGGAACTCACTGATTAGGTTCCTGACTGGCCAGGGAGCCCCAGGAATCCACCTCCTCAGCACTGACCTCACCAGCATGCACCACCATGCCTGGCCTTTTATGTAGGTGCTGGAGATTAAGCTCAGGTCCTCACACTGGGCAGAAAGCACTTTACTGACTCAATTATCTCCCCAACCTGGGAAATTTTAATTTTTTAAAAGGCTAAATCCTAATTCCATACAGCTAACCCCAAGCACTTTGCCAGAGTCTGGGTAATCACACTCCTACTTACCAAAGATAAAGTTCCCAGACACAGTATATCTCTTATCGAAGAAAAATAGCAAGACAGTAAGTTCCTCAGACTGGCTTATTTTAAGCTCTCAGATGTTTCTGAGACCTAGTGATGACACTGGTGTTTCAGTCATGGATTAGCATTTTCTTTTAAACTATATAGTCAGACATACACATGTGCACACGCACATACAGATTTCCCAGCCTTTGGACTTAAAAAATTATTATTATTATTATTATTTTGGTTTTTCGAGACAGGGTTTCTCTGTGTAGCTTTGCGCCTTTCCTGGAACTTGCTTTGGAGACCAGGCTGGCCTCGAACTCACAGAGATCCGCTTGGCTCTGCCTCCCGAGTGCTGGGATTAAAGGCGTGCACCACCACCGCCCAGCAAAACTTCATATTTTTATTTTTCATGTGCACAAATGTTTTTGTCTGCATGTATGTCTGTGTGTCTGGTACCCACAGAGACCAGAAGAGGGCATTAGATCCCCCTAGTACTGGAGTTATGGGTGGTTGTGAGCTATCATGTGGGTGCTTGGAAATGAACCCAGGTCCCTTGGAAGAGCAGCAGCCAGTGCTTTTAACTACTGAGTCACCTCTCCGGCCCCCAGACTTGTTTTAAATCCTGAATGTTTATTATTTTCCCCCTCTAGATTTCATGAGGGGCCACCAGTTCAACCATTAGCCCCGTGTTTTGTGTTATTAGAAAGGTATTCCACCATTTTCTGCTTGGATAATTACGAAGTCCCTCATCTTTGGAATGGTATCGTAAGGTTTTCCTTTGCCATCCTTGGCTGCTTTCGTGGGAAAGCAGTAACATCCACACCACTGTCACAAGCGGCCCCTTAGTTTCTTCTTTACAACTTAATGCGGGGAAGTCTCACCAGCCCCCTTAAGTTTCCTCTTCATATCCCATCCAGGACATCCCTGTATGGATACTAACCTTCCTGTCTATTTAAAAGTAAACCTGCCCACCTGGGTGTGGTGGCACACGCCTTTAATCCCAGCACTCGGGAGGCATAGGCAGGCGGATCTCTGTGAGTTCGAGGTCAGTTTAGTTTACAAAGAGAGATCCAGGACAGCCAGGGCTACAGAGAAACCCTGTCTTGGAAAACCAGAAAAAAAAAAAAAAAAAAAGTAAATCTGTCTCATTAGTACATCCTTCCAAGGAGCTGAGCACATTCTAGCTCTCCCTGTGAGCTTAGTCCTAATGAGATTAGCACAGGGGGAAAATCTTCTAACATCCTGATAGGCATGCTGCTCAGTCACAAGGTCTCCAAACAATGGCTGGAATCACTAAGGGCCCTTTGCTCCAGATTCCAAACTTCCCACCCCCACCCCACCGGATCCTCCAACCTTACCGCCTACCCTTTCCCCTCCCCAACCCACCCCACTTCCCCCCCCCCCCCCCCCCGTCTCTCCCCATCTCTGCAATTGGCTATGGTAGCTGAAACCAGTGTTGATTTTTATCTGCATAAACCTTCATGCTCCCGCTGGTTCCAAACTGATCAAGTGGCCTTCGAAAAATGCCACCGCTTCTTCTTAAAAAGGCTGAGCCAAGCCCCATGTGATGGAGACAGAAAATAATCTCCTATCGTGTCGGAAGTAATACTTGTGGTTATCTAAAGCAACATAATCATATCATACACTTTATCTGTGAGTGGCTTTTTCCTTCCAGGGTAGGAATAGAAAGTTCTTCATAATGAACACTATTGAGACTCCAGCAGGCAGGCAGACCTCTGGCTTTGGCGACATGCCATTCTTGAGCAAAAGCATGTAATCATCTCAAAAAATGCAGCATGGCAGAAAACAGGTACCAGTATTTTCTGGAAACACTGTGTGCAAAGGGCCAACTTTATAATGGAGTTGTTTGTGTTGGGGACTCGGAGGTACATCGGGGTACCTAGGACTCGGGGTACCAGCTCACTTACCCAGTGGAGCCTTGTGTGAGAGTTCCAGGAACAGGGCCCAGGAAATACTGCTACCCTTTTCTGTGGTCAGGGCTGCAACATCCTGAGGTAAAGACAGTCTGCCATACAGTCACTCCCTAGCTCCTTCCCCTGATGTGGTGGCTGTCACCTCACTGTCACATCTGAACATGTGCTCTGCACACTACCAGCACTGAAGGACGCTTGCAAAATGAAATTCCCAAATAGTATCATTTACTGGCCTCGATGACCATGCTGACAGCTGTCCCAAACTTTTCCACCACCACCATCCTTTTGGAAAAGGGGGACACTTCCATCTTCCCCCATCAGAATAGAAACCTGGAACACAACACCGGGTATTCCTGTTCAGCCAGTGCTACAGCTCATCTCTCTCTCTCTCTCTCTCTCTCTCTCTCTGAAACTTCTGTTCCTAGTTTAAGATGGCTGTGTAATACACACACAGGATGCAGAGGGTAAACTGAGTCCCATATGCCTCTACCTTTAGTTTTATTTTAAGTGAACTAAGGTCACTTAAGAAGAAAAAAAAAAAAAAAAAAAGGCCGGGCGGTGGTGGCGCACGCCTGTAATCCCAGCACTCGGGAGGCAGAGCCAGTTGGATCTCTGTGAGTTCGAGTCCAGCCTGATCTCCAAAGCAAGTTCCAGGAAAAGCGCAAAGCTACACAGAGAAACCCTGTCTCGGAAAAAAAAAAAAAAAAAAAAGGAAGAAGAAAAAGAAGATCAAGTGTGTGCAGCATGAGCTGGGCTAAGGCACACAGACTCTAGTAGGAAGTATATTTGGGTACTTTCGTTATTTCCCAGAACATTAGTCATTAATTATTAAAGTACAGGAGAGCTCAGAGAGTGGACCACTAAAACACAGGAAGAACGGGAATTAAACAGAGACTGGGGTGTGCTGTGGTTCACCTCCCTGACTAAAGAAGCAAAAAGCTTTCAAATGCATTCAAAGGGTGTGTGGAAAGACCAGCTCCTTAATGGTGAGGTTGCTGAAACACAAGCCATGTTCTCAATGTGTCTTCCCAGAAGGCTCTAGCACGGGTTGCCCTGAGTGGGTTAACAACATTTTCTGTTGAGGGCATGAAGCACTGTTTCCAGAGTGTCTACTGAAGTCTTCCCAGAGTGAGGGTCTCCACCCAGTGATGTACCAGCCCACCAGTGTTCCCACACAGAAGCTCCGCCAGGAGAGTGGAGTTCTCAGCTTAACATTTCCCATCAAACCCAAAATAATCTCATTCCTCTCTATGTGACACACACACAAAAAGCCTTAATAATCCCTGTAAGCCAAAACATGATATAAGATGGGAAAGCAAATGAATTAATACTGATAAGATCTCTGATCTCCAGGCAAATAGAAAGGATGGGGGGGGGGGATCCTAAATAGAAGTCTTTGGTCCCCAAATCCTACCTCTTTACTTGGAGCAATTTCTTAAGAGAGAAGCAGTTTCCTTCCCTAACCATATAAAATGATCCCTGAAGTTATTTATAGTGTTCGTGGCCCGGAGGCATCACTCGGTTTCCCTACCACAAGCCCAACCATGTGTTACTATATTAAAAAATGTGAAAAAGTAATTATGGGGTATGGGAGCCAGTGTCTGCAGACATAACCTGCTGAAGAGGAAGTGACAGGGAACCCATGCTTCTCTGTGCCACTCAAGTGCTGCCCAGGCTCTGGGCTCAGAGAAGGGCAATGTGTCCAAGAAATGAGAGAGAAGTCTGCTGCAGTGAGTCAGGAACATCCCTGTTTGGGGATGTATAGTAAACTAGTTTCCATTCCACTGCCTCAGGTGGTCATCATGGAGAAACCACTCCTGGCAATCTCTCAGCGGCTCGGTTGGCGTCCCGCCTCCGGCATAGGGCTGACAGAAACATGGAAGGTTCTGGCCACCGGTGAGAGTAGAGACAGGTCCCCAAGACCCTGGCCTGATACTGTTGGCTAGTGACTTCTGTCGCCTTGTTCTAAATCTAGTTTTGTGGATCTTCTTCCCTCTATCTACAGGTCCTGTAGAAAATGGCCAACTGCTGATTTCAGAAGCATTGTCTCTAAGCTCATGGCCCTCAGTGTTTCCCCTGGAAAGATGGCTCCAACCTCTTCAGTACTCCCTGGAAGGGTGAGCTCTAACCCTCTGGGAAACAATTGCTTTCTACCACTGCAGTCAGATAGAAAACAACAGGGCAACTATTAACCCCCCAGAAAGTAGAAACTCATGGGGTGGAGGTCACATTTCTGATGCAAAGGCCAGCGTTCCCAAGAGTCCTCCATGGACAGCGGCGCCTCGGCCTATGGTTCAAGATACAAAGAAAGTTGCTTCTGAGGTCAGGTTCCTTCCTTCAAAAGAGACCTCCAGGAACCATGTACCTTTGCTGATGTAGTAGAGTGAATGGCTGTGGCCATCTTTGTTCAATGCGATCATCTCATGAACTTTGAAAAGAAAAGGGATTTACCCACACAAGCAGTGCCTTCTAAAAATTGATTTACAAAATTCTCTTTCCAATAAATTTTTAAAGAAATGAGCCACACATGACTGAGCGTGCAGACAAGTAGAGGTCAGGAGAATGTCCTGATTATCTCCTTAATATAACTAAATAAATCAAATCAACGTGTTTCCCTAGTGGGGTAATGGTTTATGATCATGGAATGTAACTTAGCTCTACACACCATCCTTGAGTTTCTATTTTACACACTGTGGTCTCTGAATGTGAGTAAATGTTGATGTAAAATTCACTACATCTTCCGGAGTCTGCTTCTCAGCCCTGGCCAGCAGCAGACACAGCAGAGATAGCTTAAGCGACCATCTGTTGCTGTGGGGGAGGAAGAAAGGGAGGGGTAGAGGGAGAGAGAAAGGGAGATATTGAGGAGGGAGAGAGGGAGACTGGGAGAGGAAAAGAGGAGGGATGAGGAAAGAGGGAGAATAAGGGAGGAGGGAGGGAAGGAGGGAGGGAAGGAGGGAGAGGAGGGAGGGAAATCTCTTACAGTGAAGGTGAATCTTGCACACCCAGGACTGGTTAGATCTGTCTGAGTTGCCTTGTTAACCTCAACCTCCGTAGGCTCACCCACATTATCTAATTATTACACACACACACACACACACACACACACACACACACACACACACACACACACACACACAGCCCTTCATCTTGGCTGCCTGCACCCCAGGTTCTTCACCACTGTAGTATCCACAGTGCCACCTTCTGGTTATAGGAAACATTTCGTGGCTGCTAGGGCTCCTTTTTCAGATTTTATTGAAGTCCATCAGAGACTTCTAGAAAAGCCACAAGAGCATACTCCTTAAAGTTAACAGAAGAATCAAGGAGCTGAGCAAGACACTGATTCCTGGAAGCTTAACATGACCCAGTCTGTTCTCCTGAACACAGCTAGTTTACAGGAAATGTGAAACAAATGTAGCACTTGTAAATTTCCAACAGTAGGGCTCTGAGGATACATAGATTATCAACAAGATAATGCCTTAAGAAGTCTCCAAGATTCTCCATGTTCTCACACCGGTCATCTTGGACTTGTATTTCTTTTTTCTCTTCTGAGACAACTTTGAGATGACATGCAGTTTGCCAGCATAGTTGGTTAGATGGAAACAAAGTATGAAGCCAGTCTCTTGACTTGCACTCAGAGTGACCCTTCTCCAAGTGCCATTCCCCAGCCAGGAAGCTATGGCTCAGCACGGGAGACACAGGTGGCCCTCCTCCCGCATCTGGCCCTCCCCACTATTTTCCTGCTTTGCTTGTGTCTACAGCTCGCCATTTGCATCTCAGGCCTCAATCAGGCCAAAGATAAGAGAGCATGCATGTAACCTTCAGAATCCACTGTTCATGAGGGTGACCCAGGATCTTGCTTCAATCCTCACTGCAAACAAAGAAGCACGTAACAATCACACTTGCAGCACTCCATCAGGGTCTAAACAGTCTACTATGGTGCGTCAGTAAATAGGAAAAGTAGGAGAGCAATTCAACACCGAGTCTGTCTGTGTCTCTATGATCCTGACACTACACTGCAAACAGCGGTGCTCTAACAGGCTCTCCAGGAACAGAAGGTAGAAGTATGTCCGTGTCAGGAAGCAAACAAGTCTAGGAAGGACATTGACCCATCCACTGCTCGACTGTCATTGTATCAGGGAAGACAACTTAGAAATGTAGATTCTTTGCCAAAATGTTTGCAAGCTTTAGATTATAGCTAACCATTTCTAAAAGAAAATTTCGGTACTCATCAGGATTGTGCTTCTTTGGGGCAGACTAGGCTTCCTTTCTTTCTGCTTCCCCTCTCCTAGGAAGACTAAATCGAGGAAATTTCCAACAGGGCAGTGACGACCTTGTCCACCTTTGGCTCTCTCTGGCACATTTTCCTTTAGTTCTGTTGCATGAGCTTGCCCCATCCAAAAATGTAAACTAGTGCCTTGTACCTTCCTACCTCCCACCAAATTCAGAAATCCTCGTCTTCTCTTTTTTAAGTTGATGTATATAAATCTCAAAAAACTTTCTATCCAGTTGGCAAAACTCCCATCAGCCCTCCCACCCCCCGGCAATTAAAGTGATTGTCCACCTGAATACGACACCTGGAGGATCATAAGGGCTCCCCATGAATCTGCTTTGACAGATCAGTCCCCTTACTGAGAACATTTTCTTTACATCTCAAGCACGTATATTTCCTCCCATCATCCAGATTGTTCTGGGAATGATGAAGCAAACCAGAAACAGGGGTGGCTAAAGAGAAAGCTGAGTTTAGGCTCCCCTTTAAAATAAGCCATAACCTAAGGAGGAAAGTATTTTATCTCTTCCCATGTTCGTAAAAAGAAACAAGCTAGCTGGTCATGTGTGTCCCGCTCAGAGGAGATGGTGGTGGTGCAGCCAGCCATTCCTGCTTCCAGAAACTGCTCAACGCGTCAGCCTTTGTCCACTTAACACAGGATCCACTTCTCAGCCGAGGAAGACCCCAGTAACAGTACACTTAGCACGCAGCAGCTGTTTGACCTATTTTACTAATGTGTTTGGGAAGGAGGTTAATTAACAGTGGATGGCTATATCCTTCAGCTTAATTTTTCCAACAGCCCTGCTCATAAAAGGAAAAACTGAGTATGTATTGAAGGAAGCAAGCAATTAAGTTGCACAAATAGTGAGCTCATTGAACTGCAGCTGACTTCTATCATGTCAAAGAACAACTAAACACAGAAGCAATAAAAAGATTGTGGCCCCGACCACCACTGAGAACCAACCGGCAATAAAGATGGATAGCTTCCTACTTGGAGTCGCTGATTAAAGCTCTTTAGAAACCAAATGTTACACATAGGCATAAATGGAGCAAAATATTTTAATGCGTGTTTGGCAGGTTCAGAAACATTTTATAGTCAATTTTAAATGAAGGTTTATACAACAGCAGTAAACTCCACTTAAAAAAGCCATTGGTACTGCTGTTCTTGAAGGAGAATGTAGTGCTGCTCTGAAAGGCTTGACTCACCCTGGGGAATGAAAGTCCCATTCCAAATAGTAAGGGTTGGGCCCGGGGCAGCAGAATTCCACAGTACTGGGCCCTCTGAAACCAAAACCCAAGAGCACAGTCCCAGAAACCCATTCAGATGGCTGTGACCCTTGAAGGCAGGTAAACAGACTCCCCATTGCAGTAACCACGAGGTCCCTCCTTCCCAGCCATCCTTTGCTCCCCTGTCTACCTTCCAAAGCTTGAAAAGGTCAAGGTTTAGCGCAAGCTGCCTGTCAAAAAACAGCACACTTTCATCTAAAGTTCAGTACAGGCTGGCACCAGACTCAGCTCCCAGGAATATCAGTGTCGGCAAGTTGGGCTGACAAAGAGGACTGTGCTCTCAACCTACAAGTGTCTCTGGAGGTGTCTTGTGGAGGGTTGGACCCCAGGGCTCACCTGCTGTCTCTGGACAGGACACCACAGGCAGTGGGGGTGGGGAGGCTTTGGCTGTAACGTTGTTTATAACTTAACATTCAAAACTAAGTAAACAGGTCTAGAGAGATGGCTCAGCAATTAAGAGCACTGGCTGCTCTTCCAGAGGACTGGAGTTCAATCTCCAGCTCCCACATGGCAGCTCACAATCCGTAACTGTAGTCCCATGAATGCCTATGCCTTCTTCTGGTGTGCAGATGTACATGCAGACAAAACACCCATATACATAAATAAATAAATCTTAAAAAAAAGTACAAGGTTAAAAAAAAAAAAAAAGGAAGTGGCTCTTTGTTGCCCCAGAACTCAGAACTGTGGCAAATTAAAGCCAGTTTATTACAAATGAGCCCATATGTCACATTCCATTCCAATCTTGCTACTTCCATCTCAGAAAAATGTCCCCCAAATGGGAGGGGCTGAAAATATGCTTTGCTCTGGGCATAGGCCCTGAGATTGTGATGAGCTGCGCTTCCCCTACCTCAGCCCAAGCTCTCTCCTCCTACCCACACTCTGAGCTCTGGCTTTGTCTCTCCTATCAGTGCCCTGGTTGTCGGTAGTGCTTATCATGTGCTTTCTGGCCATGAGCTTGGGAAGGGCTCACCACCTTCCTTTGGAAGATTTATTTTCTTGTAATTAACCATCGCTGCAGAGATAGTCAAAGGAATTGAAATGAAAGAAATTATTGTCACACTTCAACTCGAGCAAAAGTAAAGATGAATATATAGCGCCTCTCATTTTCCTTGGGTGCAGAACGGGGTACAAATTGACCTGGGTAAATTGTTAGCACTAGCAGAAAGACACAAGGCTTTGCACTCACGGTCTTGTAGATACAGCCACCCTTCACACACTCCTCTCCCACCCCCACTTCACCCTGGAGACGCAAGTCTGGATTTATGATCCAGAATTTAAACAAATACATTTGACTTGAGGGATTCTCCTCGTGGCATAAGTTCACGCCGCGACCATCAGAATCACTTCATCGGATGAGAAGGAGGTACTTGAGATTTTTGCTAAGATTCCTCACCCCTTTTCAAGAGAGCTGCCTTTGGATGCGTGGTGTGCAAATAGAACAGAGGTTGAAGATGGGAAAGAGGATATTCGTATAAATTTCATCTCATTTGCAGGAGGAAATCCCAGGAGTGCAGGATCTCTCTCTCCCATTTAGCTTCTCCTGTGTAGGCTTTGAACTCCAGTGGAGATTTTCTAACACTGGACACTTCAATTCTGGACTTGGAAAGAACTCTCCAGCACAGGAAGGGGGTGGAGGAACAAAGTAAGAAGTCCAGAGATGAGCCACCCGCCTTCTGGAAAGGCCTCCAAGCAGAGTCACTATCCAAACTCCCAAAGCCAAAGTGCTTCAGTTCCTCTGTATTAAGAGAATAAGAAAAATGCCCAGGAAAACCCACGGTTTCCTTACACATGGGAGGGGAGCAGGGGGAGCAGACACCCATGGGCGGTCAATACTTCCTCAGGGGCTGGTGTCTATTTCCACCCACTGGTACAGGGTTGGCAGCTTCATCACCGGCAACAGGAGATGTGTGATCCAAGAATCCGTTTTGGCTACAGTTCCAACTTCATTTTTTTTTTTTAAATTAATTGTGTCTAACTCTGAGAATCCTATATAGTAAAGTTTTCAAACGTCTTCTTCTCAAGAGTATGTTGAGACGGCTCAGCACCTCCAAGCCTGATGTCCAGAGTTCAGTTCTTTGGAGCTGAGTCCTCTCCTTCCATCATAGAAGGAGAGGACTGAACAGAAGTTGTCCCCAACCTTCACATATATGTGTAACCCTCCCCTGAATGAATAACTAACTAAATAAAATCAAACTTAGAAAACAATGTGAACAGAAGAAGGTAAACTAGGTGGAAGCGTCATCTCAAGGTTTAATCTGTGAATCATGGACACTTCGAGATCTCAGTAGACTAGAACAGCACACAGATGTGAATGGGAAGCAGGCACCAACTGTCTTCCTTTGAATTGGCAGGAAATGCCAGCTCCTAAATATAAACAAAAGAGGGTATGAGTCCAACAATAGAATCCTAAAAGAATGGTGGACACATTTGTTCTTTAAAAAAAAAAAGGATGTGGTACCTCTAATGGAAGCATATTTAAAGTGTCAGCTTCCACACCCCTTGTGTACCCCTTCACACCTGCTTCTCTGCAGGTTAAGGGTCTCGGTTCATCCTTATTCATTTTAGGAACACCCCACGTTAGAAGTTTCAGGGCCCTCCCTGCAGCCCCTGGGAAGACCCTCCCAAGCCTCCTCCCGGGAAGTCCCGCCCCCAGAAGGCCCTCTGGAAGCCCACCATACCCAATCTTGGATTGTTCTCTTCTTCTCTGTCCATCACCGGCTTCCACCGCCACATCTGCATATGGATCTCCGCTGAGACAGCCTGTCAGTGGATCCTCTTGACACTTCATTGCAACCAGGACAGACTTTCCCTTTACTGGATTGGGCCGTGAGCTTTTAACACTTCTGGAACACGCCACTTTCCCTCCACCTTCTTCTAGTCCATTTTACCCCACACACACACCTTTTTTCTTTCTTTCTTTCTTTCTTTCTTTCTTTCTTTCTTTCTTTCTTTCTTTCTTTCTTTCTTTCTTTCTTTTTTTTAATTTCCGAAACAAGGTTTCTCTGTGTAGCTTTGGTTCCTTTCCTGGAACTCACTCTGTAGACCAGGCTGGCCTCGAACTCACAGAGATCCACCTGGCTCTGCCTCCCGAGTGCTGGGATTAAAGGTGTGCACCACCACCGCACAGCCCTTACTTCCCTTTTAAGGTTAATTCAAATGTCTAGGAAGCTTAACTTGGTCCTAAAGCGAAGTAAACCGGTCCCTCAGGCACAGGTGCAACACTTTCCTTAGCCCTTCAATAGCATGTTTGTCTCAACCTGATTTGTATGCATGATTGTACACAACTCCACCTCCTCCTAAAGACTAGACTACTCACTGTTCACCTCCCCCCACAAAGTGCCCCTGGATGTGCAGCATGGTGCCCAAGGGCATTTTATAAATGCTTGCTACATTGACTGAACAGCACAAAAGAGAAGTTTTCACCAAACAACGACCACAGAGGAAAGACCAAGCTGAGAACTGTAATCAAGAAAGGCTTGAGGGTTGGGGGTTTAGCTCAGTGGTAGAGCGCTTGCCTGGAAAGCGCAAGGCCCTGGGTTTGATCCTCAGCTCAAAAAAAAAAAGAAAGAAAGAAAGAAAGAGAGAGAGAAAGGCTTGAAAGGGGCTGGAGAGATGGCCCAGTGGTTAAAAGACTGGCTGCTCCTGTGGGGGGCCAAGGTTTGGTTCCCAGCACCTGCATGATGGCGCACAACCACCTGTGACTCCAGAGCCAGGGGATCTGGCGCCCTCTTCTGACCTTCTCAGGCACCGCACACATGTGTGGCAAACAGATACATGCAGATAAAACATTCATACACATGCAAAATAAATAAATAAAATTACTTTTTAAAAAAGAAAGACCTAAAAGGAAGGAAAGGAACTGTAAGTACTACCACACGACTATTTCCTTTATAAAAGAGGAGAGAGTAGCTGATTCATTACTTCTCAGCACTGTTGGATTTACGAATACATGAACAGGGTTGGACTATGATTGAGGATGCTGGGGGTGGGGGACATGACAAACTATCAGAAGGTCAGAAGGAATTTGTGTGCTGCATCTGGAAGGACTCCACCTGGAATCGACAGACAACACCATAAAAATTAATGTCTATACTACTATAATATTAACTTATAATTACATAAATACTAGTATATGAATGAGACGGTGCTTCGTTCTAGCATAACACAGACAGATCTAATGATATCCTAGTAAAAACTAATATTTACCCCCCCATTTTTGCCCTCATTCCAAAGGAGGACAAAAGGTGAGAGCCAAAGCCAACTCTTCAGCCTTAGTGACATTAAATAATCAAGCTCCCTGCTCCCAGGAAACCCGAGACAGACTCCTCACAGCTCTCCTCATTCTTACCTGGATCTTTTTTTTTTTTTCCATGAATTCAAACTCCAAGAAACAAATGGTAATTTTCCAACATCTTTTCACATAAGGCTTGCTTCTCCCCTACAACTTTTCTGAGTCAACTTTTCGTGAGATGAATCACATTAAAAAAAATAAATCTCTTAATTATACCATGTAACCTACACAGTAAGCCATGACCTCATCACCCTGGATGTAATAAGAGGGCAGAGACACCTGAGCATTCCAATAGTACCTCATCCGGCACTGGTCTGGTTTATTACGCAGCATGTCTGTGTGTAGGAAGACACAGACCTGTGTTAAAAAGAGCTGTTTTCTTCCTTTTTCAGGGCAGCAGATCTCATGGGCTCATTTCCCTGAAGATGGAAGCCTGAGAACCGAGAAGCCGGAACTAAGCCAGCAGGCTAGTGCTGTCCTTTGAAAAGAAAGAACCCCGGCATGAAAGTGACACATGGATTCAAGATGAGCTGGGGGCAGAAGGATCTGAAAGACACAGTATTCTACCAACACAAACCAAAACAGCAAACACCACAAAAACCTGGAACTGAATTAGCACAGGAACGCAACAGCCAGACTAGAGAGGAAACAATGAGTCCCTGCTATAACTGTGCTTGGGGAGAAGACAGTAGAGCACAGGACCACATCCCATGGGCACCGTGTCATTTGGTGGCCATTGATTTACCCTGAGGTCCTCTGTGTGGCAGTTGCTAGCAGCATTCACATTTTGCTCAAAGTAGCACCACTGTATGTGGAAAACATGGAATCCATCCCATAGATGTACAAATAGCTACTCTATCTGGTCAATAATTATCTCTGAAAGGAGAGTCTAGTGAAATCTTGGGAATTTTTCTGAGAAAGCGACATTCTTCTGATAAAGAGAATATATTTGTGTCACCTATAAGTAACTCTAAATATAGATTTTTTTCAGTATGAGTTAATACAGCAATTTATCAAAATCATAAACTGTAACTAACTGGTTTGGGAAGATGGAAAATGCTCCCAATACATCCTTGCCTGTTACAGTCTGTGCTCAACCAATAGGCCCTCTGTCCCCAGTGTCTCTGTGACAACTGAGTCTCTACCTTGAGAATGAGCTCACAGCAGAAAGACACAACTCTGGAAACGTAGCTGCAAGCATACAGCCCAGGTTTTGTTATGTTATCCCAAATGTAGTTTGTAAGGGTGAGCAAAGCTTAGAGCCGTGCTTGAGTCCTTTGTAAGAAAGGGACAATGACACTTGCTTAAGAGACTCAGTGTCTCTAAAGCAGCGGTTTCGAAGGGAAGCAAATTCTGTACAGATACTTTGGGGATGAATAGACATGTAGCTCCTAACTAAGTATTACATAGGGAGATGGTCAGCAGTGAAGATTCTGCCTCCTGATCAAGACAAAGTCCCTTTCTAGTTTCACGATTAATGTGGACTTCAAGTGATTAAAATTAAGAAGCGTACTCTACTGGATATGACAGGCTTTATTTTAAGCAATGGCACTTCTGCAGGAAAGGAGTTAGCTGTGAGGGAAAGCCTGCTGCAAACTTTCCTCCAACTGTTTCGGAAAAGCTCATCTTTAGGAACAGCCTGATGCTTTCATTCGGTTAGAAAGAAAGCAAAGAACACAGGACTCCTAAGCCCCATGTAGGTGGTGCTGTTACAATATCACACATACAGATCTACACGCAGATGCACACACTATGTATGTGAGCCAACTATATCACCAGCACATGGAACTTTCTCCTTCCATGTGTTCAGTACTACAAGGCACAAGGAAAAAAAGTCTCAACTTCCCAAGCTTCTCTTCCTGAAGATAAAACTTCTATTTACAGAGTGGTTGAGGGGGGTATGGCTCAGTGGGAGAGCCTTTGACTGCGGAGTGGGAGGGGGAGGTGCCTGCGTATGCGCTGGCACAGTTTCCAATAAATACAGTATGATTGTCTAATTTTAAAATGGTGTGTTCAGAAGGCTTTAAAAAGTGAAATAAAGAAAGGAAAAGCTTTGTTAGGAGGAGAGGGGTGCTACATTGACCACAGGGCCTTTGTTTGCCCTGTGTGAGCTGTAACCTCAGGCTTCTTCAGCCACAGCTCCCAAAAACTTTGAACTTAACTACAACATTGATTGGGATTTCTAAAGAAATGGAGGGATTGTAACCTGAGAAAGCAAGGTTAAACAGGACAATCATCTGTGACTTTAATGCCAGTGTCAGAAATTCTATCATCCAATTTTAAGTTAAATGCATTAAATGGAGAAAACATATGTCCATTCAGGCCTTCAGGCACCAGGGCATTCTTTTTTCTCTTTCTGTTTTCACGGTTTACAGAGCAGCTCTGAGCAGCCCCGGTTTATCTTTGCTGGCATGCTGTTTAGATGGAGCGTTGATACTTGCCTCTTTAGCTGATCACGCAAAGACAGCAAAGACAAGCTAGTTTAGAGGGGCCGGGATCGGGGAGCAAGGAGTTCCGGGGTTTATCAAGTCACTCGGAGGCCTCACCGGGCTCATCCTTTGTAAACAGTAAGGCATGTCGGCGACCTGGCTGCTGTCATTACTGACAGTTGTGTAAAGAGCTGCAAGTGTTGAGTTCTTTAAAGCGGGCTTGTGCCCTGTGAGAGAAATGATAGCCTGAGATGAACGGGACTCCACGGATACCTGAGCACCTTGGGAAAACAGAAGAACCGAGGCTTTTCACTCAGCAACCTAATGAAAACTAGACAAATCGTCTTGCATTTAATATATAGTTTCCACCGATTCATGCTTCTTTTGTTAGGAGCCATTCTAGCCTGTATGGAAAAGGAGACTGTTGGATATAAAGAAGTGATCTCTCATTGATACGAGCTTCAGGATGAGAGATCGAGTTTGGGGTGGGAAATTTCCATTGCACGGCCATTTTGCCGCTTTGTAGCCCCCAGAACGTTACATGCTTGAACAAGTCATCAAAGGCAAAAGAACAGGGCTAAATAATCCAGCTGGCATAGCCATGGCTGCAAACAAACCGCAAAAGATAAAATATGACCCTTTGAGGAATATGAATGAGAAATTGTAGGAAAGGGAAGACTTGAAAATAAGCATCCAAAGCCATAGTTAGTGCTGAAAGAATGATTTTGCGCTCTGTGTTAAAATCCGAAAGGCATCGTTTGAATAAGGATCCACTTGTGTAAGTTTAGGTGAAGAAAAATTCCAGGGCCAGCAAGGTGATTTAACAATTAAAGATGAAATGAGTTGTTTTTTTTTTTTTTTTCACCAAGCCTGATGATATGAGTTAGGTCACTGGAACCCCAAGAAAAGAATCAAGTCCTGCTTCTTGTCCTCTGACCTCCACAAACACGCCATGCCATGCATGTGCCTACACACATACAGAGCTGCACACAAAACAAATGAATAAAAAAAGTAATCAACATTTTTTTTAATGTAAAGTCTCACTTGAGATGAGCCATCACCTTTCATTTAAGGAATATCACATTCTTTTCACTGAAACTGATAACACATGGATCAGAATAATCTCCATGCACTGTTATAAAACTCTCATTAATAACAGCAACTGATGGCGTTCAAGGATAGTTTTGCCAGGATGCTTGAGCTACAGACTTGGAAGTTAATAATGCTTCAAAGGAAAGAGGGGGAAAATGTTCCTTCAAGTTTCCATTTTCTATTCCTAGGCAGATTTCCTAAGTTCCTTGCCTTCCACAGATGCACAGATGGCCTCACATCTATTTACAAAATAACTAAAGATTTGAGAAGGATCATGTCATCATCATGGCCACCCTGAAATAAAGACCCTCTCTAGAACTCCATTCTCCAGCATCCCATTCATGTAGCAGTGCAGGATTTCTCCTGGACTCTGGCTCATCTCTCTACCATAAACTCTGCCTGACGGTACAGAACCATAGATTATTCTATGCCTTTTCATCCTATCCAATCTCCTTGGTTTAAAGAACCAGACCAACTTCTTATGTAGCTGCAGGTTAGGCACAGAGTCTGGGGATTTGTGTCAATCATAGAATGCAGAGAAAAACTTATAAAAAAAATACTTGCAAATGTCTAGGAGATATATATATATCCTCATTTTTCCCAACTTTCTTAGGAGCAGAAATACTAAGGACACATTGGCATAACCCAGGCAGACACTGCCCCTCAACATTCCAAAGAGCAAAAGGTAAAAAATAAAATAAAACGAAAAAGATTTGCCTGTCATGGGAGTTGGTCAATAAAATGCAACAGTGTTTATTACAACATTTAAAGTCTGTGATTAAGAACACCAAAAGGCCTAAACTAGAAAGGTTTTCAGCCTGTAATTTCCCTGCAGTCCTGGCCTGTACTTCCTTATGAGTTAGCTCAGCGGGGCTTTTTTCCATGTCCATCATCAGCTTGTAATTATTGCCATTCTCAAAGCCATGCCAGATGGGCCTTTAGAAACAGGCATGCAGCTTGGCTATGAGAGAAAGAGCGTAATATTACTCTACACAGAGACCTATCTGGTCCTGCTCAAAGAATCCTCCTCCTCCTCCCTCTCTTCCTCAGCCCACCCCAACCCCATTCTCTCTGCCTTCCCTAGACAGCAAGCTCCTAGTACCCACAGACTGGCCGGGTGATAGGCTGGGACCATGGGGGCTGAGGTCAGCTGCAGCTTACAGCATCTGGCCTACTGGTCACCTTTCCCGTTCACACAGGGGACAAGCCTATTCTTGTGCAAAGACTAAAGGATGGGGAGCTGCTTTTATGAACCGTCCAGGGATGGCGCCCTCCATCCCCCATTCCTCATTGGCTAGGGATGAGATTCCCAGCTCCATTCTCCGGGACAAGTTTTCACTCCCTTTGCCTGGTAGGAAGGATAAACACTAGTAAGGAGGTTGAGGTCAAGGAGCTGCCCAAAACAACACCGGGAAAAGCAAGAGCGGCTAACCCGGGTTCATCTGGTGATAGGTTTGGGGTGTTAGGTATCCCAGAGGGCCAAGCTGAGCTTCAATCAGCAGTTAATGAGGCAAGACCTGCAACAGATAGGCACTTTCAACTAACAAAAGCTTTTAGATGTCTCTGTTTACTTTGATCCATTTCGGTTCATTTGAGCCTGGTTAGAGGGGAATTTTGACCCCCCCACCTTTCTTTTTTTTTTTTTTTTTTGGCTAGATAAACTCCTGGCTCCCACCCCACCCCCACCTACCCATCCCCACTTCCCAAACAATAGTATCATTTACCAACTTTATACTTAACAAGTATTCAGATCTTCTGTCAAGGTTGGCCACAATTATATAAAAAGCAAGGCAAAGAGCTCTGTATACCTCAGAAGGGCTGTGAGAAAGGGATTTCAAAATCCTACAGTGTGGAAGAAAGAAAATAAGGGGGCAGGAGAGGTTGTATTTTGAGATTTTTTTTCAATATATATTTTATTATTTCTTTGTAACTCAATTGTAGGGTTCTTTAAAGATTTTTAAAAATTGTGTATGCATGTGTGTCTGGGTACCAGTGCAGTGCTTGCGGAGGGCCTGGCCTTGAAACTGGAGTGACAGGCAGTTATGAGCTACCCACATGGGTGCAGGGACCTGAACTTCAGTTTTCTGCAGGAGCAGTACGAGCTTTAAAACACAGAGCCATCTCTCCAGCCTGGAAAGGCTGCATTTGCAATAGTGGTTTAGTTACTGGCTTCTGATCAGGCGAAGTGTGTATTCTTTCAGTCCTTCCTTTTCCACCTCAGCAAAACCCAGAGAGCTTTCTGCATTAAAAAAAGCATTTCCAAACAAACCAGGGACATGCGAAATAATCCAGAGAGAAGCTGTACTTGGTGACCACAAACAAGGAAGGGTCTTCTAAAATCAAATGACTGGAGCTTCTGGGTCCCAGGATGGGCCGCTAAAGAGCTTTTAACTAGGTCACCTTGGTGCTTGACCTCACTATACTGTGTACCTGTGCCTTGGAGAACCTCCCTACCCACAGGCATAGGAAAACATCCATGGACACCTTCCTGGGGTTGTCTAGGGATCCCTGCTTCCCTTCCCAGCCTGTCCAAGCCCTTTTACACCCCGTCCCCCTGTCCTGACATTTATAACCTTCATCTACAGTACAGCCGGTTTTCTTGTTTTCCTGCCCCTCATATTCTAAAGCACTTTTGTTTGCATATATTTATATATCGAGGCAACTCAAAAACAAAACAATACCGAAACTCCATCTAGATAAAATAATTTCGTAAGGACACTTGATAGTTTTGATTTGACATATTCCTCAAAAAAAAAAAAAAAAAAAAGGCACCTTTCTCATATAAACCATAGTCCACTCCATTCTCTAGCAAGTAGTCTTGGACGTTTCCAGAATGTATTATAAGACACATAAGTTAACAGAAGGAATGGGGTGAAATTATCTCGAACTCTTGCCTTTAAGCAAGTTGGAAATAAGTTTAAAATGTTCTCTTTGGCAGCCCATCCACTGGAGACCCCAGGGAAGCATCAGGAAGTTTGGGAGACTTAATTTAAACTAAGCTCCTTGATTGCTGGGGAGAGGAAAAACCGAGTCCCCATCTTGGAGTGAACATAACCTCGCAGAAGGGCTTCCTGACACCAAAACATGCCTTGTCTGTCACTTGCACTTGCGGATGTAGACGGTAAGGGTTTATATCTATTTCTTTTTCTTTCATTAAGTCTTTGAAATGAAAGTAGAGCTAGCTTGTCACTGAAGGAGTTCTTTGGTTGAAAGGCATCGAGTCCAGAAAAAATATCTTGCAGTGTTTGAGAACACCAGCAGGAACAGGGTTGGCTGAAAATGTGCTCAGTGCTTCCGGGACACGCCTGACTCAATGCCCCAGCGTAACGTGCAGAGTGTTTAAAACAAGCTTCCTAAATTCCTTCAGTTAATGACAACGGTGGCAGTGGCTAAGCTGTAGGCCAACTTATTCCTTTCATTCACAGACTGAAGGGAGATGACAGGGGCGTGTTGAGTCACTCTGAACAGGCTTAAACCACCTCAAGGAGTTTGCCTGATGAAAGGTTTCCCTTGTCCTTCAAAGCCACTTCCTGTGTCACATGACCTACATCACCCCAGAGATAATAACACTTCACTTTTATCCAAAGATCTCAAAGCATTTTCAAATGTTAATTAAGCCTTCACCCTCCTAGAAGATAGCAATGCAGATCGTGCTGTTTAAATACTGTATTCCAGAACACAGGTTGTTCTAATCATTGAGAGGGAAATAGAGGCCTCGGTGGGGGAAAAAAAAAAATCCAGTGAGGAGGTCCCACCCAGACACTTTAGATACCCAGCACTGGGAGAGCATGGCAACCGCTCTAGGCCGGACTGTCCCCCACTCCCACAGCCCCATTCACGAGAAAAGGTGACAGTGTGAGTGGAGGAGAGAAAAATGATTGTAATCATTGCTTTTTGTCAAAGGTAGAGAAAGCTGCTCTCCTTGACAGACAGCGAGGAGTCCTTTGATCTCTTTCATTTATCACGATGAGCCAGCTTGTCCCAAGGCTTAGCTGTGACTGGCCAGACTGTAGCTGACCCTGCCTGACAGCCTAGGCACAGACATTAAGGACTAACCAGGACATCCAGCGCTCCAGGGTGCCATCTATGAGGATGGTGCTTATCCAAGCAGGGGGCAGACTTCAAGCAGTGTGTGGTATCCGTCAGTCTGGTTAAACAGAGACCATGGTGCACCCACATCCCCAAAAGGGCTGCCAGTCTCCTTTCCTGCCCATCTCCCTCTAGAACACCACACTGGATGTCCCTGCATCGCCCTTGGTCTCCCGGGGTTGGGGGTGGAGAGGACAAGGTTTCTTCCTATCCCAGGGTCTTTGCATAGGATTTTTCCTCTGGAGTATATATATATATTTTATCTCTCTTCTTCATGACACTCCTGTTAGCTCCCAGATCAAACGGTCAGTTCTTCGGAGAAGGCAGCCTTGATTCTGCTATCAAAATTAACTTCTCCCTGTACTCCCTGTTTCGGTGTTCTAAGTTGTAAGATTTCTGTTTAACATCTGTCCTTTAAAGTGTGAGCTGCTTATGATAGGAATTCAAAACACGCCCACATGGTTGGGCTTTCCCGGCAGACCGCCTAGTTATTTCCGGTTCAAAATAGCCATTTCCAGGTCAGAACATCTCGCGTGACTAGGACTCCGTGGCTTTACATGGTTGCGTAAAGCGCTCGCAGCCATGTAATCTATGCGCATGCGTGGAGTAGCCACATGCGGTCCTGTACGCATGCGTGGCTCACAGGTCTCTCTCCTCTTCCTCTCTCTCTCCTCTCCTCACTCACGTGTGTGCTTCACACAGGCCTGTCATGTCTCTTCCTATCCTACATTAATAAACAGCTCTTCTGTGGATTTGTCGTGTTTGGGACATGTTCCTCGTGGGGTAAGAGCGCCACTAAATAACTAACAGCTTAAGAGCAGGAGTGCATCCTGCTCTCTTCCCCCACTCAAGGAGCTGCTTGTCTAGTTCCTAGCTGCCATTTGAGATTGTTGACTAAATTAATGAGAGAATAAACCTTTCAACCCAATTTTCAAACCACCTGCTTCCTGTTAAGTACTCTTTCAAAGTGATCAAGACAAGAGAGAACCAGGTATCGGGAGTCTGTCTGAAGGTTGTTGTTTTCTTTACCATGCTGGGATCTGAACCCAGGGCCTTGAGCATGCTAGGCGAGTGCTCTACTGCTGAGGCATGTGCCTGGCTTAGCTATCAGAAGTTTGGTTGCAAACCTTTAAGATCTTAGCTTATTTGTGTAGGAATTAAAGATAGCAAACTTTGAAGTATGTGAGAAAGCATGATTTTTAAATTTTTATTTATTTAATTTTTTTACTCTACACAATGCTCTTCGCTAAGCACTTTACCTGTATTTGTTGGGGTACAGGCTGTCTTTATCCCCCTTTGTAGTCGGGGAAGACTTAAGTCCCAGAGACATCTTCCGTCTGTTCATTTATTAAGTGCCCATTATTATCTGCCAGCCACTACAGTAGTAGAGCAACATGGCATCTGTCTTAGAGCTTGGATGCCCCTGGCAATAGAACGCTGCGTTTGGCATGTCAATGGTTCTCAGTAAATACTTGGGAGCATGAACCAGACTTAAGAAGGAAGAAGACAGCAAAGGACTGTATTTGAATCTTGTGAAGTTTTGACACTTCTTCAACGTTCCTATAATGCTGGTGTTGGTTGTATGACTTGGATGGGGAGGTCTGGTTTGCCGTTTATTCTATAAAGGCATGGAGTACAGAAGGACGACACAAAACACTCCAATAGCTTAATAAAATAATACAGGGCTGGGGTTGTAGTTCAGTGGTAGAATGAAAGTACCCATAAGGCCATGAGTTTGAGTCTTAGAATCATTTAAATGAATAAATAAATAAGGGAATAAACGAACTAAAGTATTTCTTTAAAAAAAATTTAAATTTATTCTTATGTGTATTGGTGTTTTGCCTGCATGTATGTCTGTGCACCAGTAGTATGCCTAGTGTCCTATGGAGGCCAGAAGATGTCAGACCCCCTGACACTGAAGTTAATAGATGATTGTGAGCTGCCAGGTGGCTGCTGGGAATTGAACCCGAGTCCTCTGGAAGAGCAGCCAATTCTTTTAACTGTGAGCCATTTCTCCAGCCTCCCAAAATACTTCTTAAATGTACAGTAGTGGATAATAAGACTGAGAGTTCTTAACGGTGGCATAGTACAGCTAATATAATCTTTGTAAAATTAATGGAACTATGTTTCCTCCATGATGTATGGTCTCTAAGGGCTTCTGTTGGCTTTAGCACAGAGGCCAGTCTCCCAGGCTGTGACAAAAGACTGACAGGTTTTCTTTCTGGAACCACATTGTTTTTCTACTGACTTTATTCACCATTGCAAAGTTTGTGAAAATCCTCTCTCCAGAAAAAAAAGTCTGTCTCCCATAGGCTCGTGAAAAAGAGCCTGGTTGCCAGCTGGTCTGTCTGCCTTTATGAGTTTGGTTCATAGATGATTGGGTTAAATTTGAATAGACTCGGCATATAATGGAAATTAGGGCACGGTTGGAGAAAGTAGATCCATAGGGATATATCCTTGGAAGCCTCAACTCCCTCCTGTTTCTGTCTTTCTGCCGTAAGGCAAAGAAAACTCTACCACCACACATTTCTGCCACCATGATGTGCATGTGCATGGGCCGGAGGGAAGATGGACTGAGCCCTTAAAACCACGATCCAACATAAATATCTTTTTCCCCCCTACAAGTTTATTTCTTGGGACATTTGGTCATTAATGTAAAAGCTTGACTTATATGGTCTTGAATACAGTCTTCTTTGTTTAAGCCACACCCTCCGTACCCTTCCACTGTACACCAGTCTTTGCCTGTGCTGACCAGAGGACGGTTTGTCTGAATGCAGTGCCACCGGGCAGTGTGCTTGGAAACATCTGTGAAGAGGAACGGCAGCAAGACTGGGCACAGGGGAAAGTGGGATTGCCAAGTGGCTGAGAACTCAGCTCGACCTCCCTGGAACTTCGACACTGGGCTGGTTCTTCAGAGCATCCCCAGTTTTACCTTTTACCCTGGATCTTCTGAGACAGAAATAACCTTTAACGAGGCAGCTTCATACAGCAAAAGCTAATTCCTGGAGGAGAATTTAGCTAGATGCCATAAAAAAGCAACACTACTGCTAGATGAGGACTCCCTTCTGGTCCTTAAGGAGGGATCTGGATGCAGCACCCACTCCAGTCATCCTGGGGTTCTTGTCTTGAAAGGCCTTCCTCTAGGAAGGTTTCCTTGACTGCCAGGCCTAAAGATGCTCCTCCTCTGGGTTCCAAGTCCTGTATCCCCTCACCCTGCTGTCTTCACTTTATGTTATAAACATCTCAGTTGTTTGAATCCACCCGTGAAAATACAAACTACAGGAAAGAGCTTAGCATTCTATTAAGCAATATGTAAATTACCATACTCAAAAAGAATGGGAGAAATTTCTTTACTTAAAAACAAAAACCAAAACCAAAAACTATAGTGCCAGCAAGAAGGCTCAGCCAGAGACAGCACTTGCCACACAAGCCTCATGACCTGAGTTTGATCCCCAGAATCCACAGTGGAACCACTTCCCAAAAGTTGCCCCCTGACTCCTGCATGTGCATCACAGACCATAGTGTGTTCTCCCTCTCTCCCTCTCTCTGTCCCTCCCTCCCTCTCTCCCTCTCTCTCTCTCCCTCCCTCCCTCTCTTCCTCACTCCCTCCTTTGCCCTCCCTCTCCCCCCTCTCTCTTTCTTACACACACACACACACACACACACACACACACACGCACACACGCGCGCGCACGCACACACACCATATACACATAATAATAAATAAAATAAAAACCATATACAAGCATCAAAAAAATCTGGACAACCGTTCACCAAAGCAAAGCATTGTTAGCTGGTATTTCTGGAGGAAAGATTATGTTTCATTTCTTCCCTCAGTAAAACTTCTGATATATCTAAACTTGTATAAGCAAATGCTACTTCTGTAATTTTTTTAAAGTGCCGATTTAACTTTTTAAGTTCTAATAGTTTTTCAGAAGAAGAAGAACATGATTTTACTATAATGGCCGGTATCAAAAACCTCACCCACCATGCCGTCGTTTTTACTATAATCAGAGTTCAGCATGTGCACTTGGACATAAATGATTTTATTTAATCCTAATACAACGTCAACAGGTCCAGAAAGTTCCATTTTCTGATTTTTACTGGATTGCAAAATAAAACCAATACCCCTGCTAATGAGAAGTGGGTTGACCCACAGCCTAGAACTGAGGGTCCGGCAAGAATACTGTGCTGATGCACACTGCAGGGGCAGCAGGACTACAAGGCATGTCCCACCTAACTCCCCTGCTCTAGCTGGCCACACTCCGGGCCTCTCTCTTCCCCATCTCCTCATTCCTACTCACAGAAGAGAGAACCAGGCCTCCCCTGGCCTCATTTCCAACATTTGTTTGCACAAGCCTAATCTACAAGGCCAGCCAGAGTTGAAAGCTCCATCACCCCACGTATCACATGGCTCCTCTCCTCTCCTCTAACAATAACACTTCACATGTGTCTGGTCCCTTCCGGAAGGCTTCCCTGTGCATCACCTCATTGCATCTTCCCCACAAAGCTTTGAGCTCTGCACATCAGATAGCACTTAACCACAGCCTTAGAGATAAGCCATGGAAAACACAGAGAGGTGACGTGGCTTGCCAAAAACCACAGTTAGCTCCTGATAAAGATAGGACTAGAATCTGGGGCCTTATGGAAAAGTCCAGAACCCTCTGCTGCTTCCCTTTGATCTTGCAGTCCAGCATAGAAGCCACTGATAGAGCCCTGAAGAATCTAAGCTGGTAACAAGCTAAACTGATGAAAGCCAGATCGCAGGGTTGATTTCCGGGTCGGCCCTATGGTGGGTTTGATTTCCGGGAAGGCCTGATGGTGATCTGTGTAGTGAGGTGTGCCAATGTATGCAGAAGGCCTGCAAAGCCAAGCAAGGTCTTAGTGACAAGGGGACTGGTTAAGAATATAGGTGTAATTCCACTCAGTTCCACCACAGTGAATGAAATAGCCTAGTTGCCTATCTGTTAAAGCTACATAAATAATACACAGTGGCATATAAAAGGAACACCCCTATGACTACATTACATGAATCCACATTTCCACAATGGTCACTTTCTCCAGCTTTATGCCTATCATCCTGGTCTAGCTCTTAATGGTTCTCCCTTTCACTTCAAAGGCAGTCCAGGGCAGAGGATGCCTTCTATGCCCATCCTGTACACATCCTATAGAGAACAAATGAACTGTTTCACTAGACATTGAACAGTATTAATTTCCAAAGTGCCAGTCCCCAAATGCTGTAAGAAAGGCTTCTGTTATTGAAATGTGCTGCTGGGAACATTCCTAGTGTTAAATGCCCTTCTCTGAAGTTGCAGTGAGACACATACTCCTTTGTGCTATTGCTGGGCTCGAGTTTTAAAACGTGATGAAATTCTGGCTAGCTTCAATCCATTTGTTAAGTGATTGTGGGGTTTCTGCACTCCATCCTCTCATCTGATACGTTATCTTTGTCTTATTGCTTATCAAAAGTGTTCCCTTCCACATTCATCTTTAAAAACAAGAAGAGACAAATTGCAATTCACGTTGTTCTGGCTTGAAGTTAGAATGCCTTCGACATTTCCCAAAGGAGGCTTGCCAAAGCAATGGCTGAGGAGCACAGTGATTTGCCAAGTGGTTAGAGGCAGGTTTCTCATGGTAACCCCAACTCAGGCTTCTTCAGCATGTGCAAACATTGGTACCTCATCTGAAATACTGGGAGGAGGTACACTCTTCAACTGTTGAAGACCACAGGGCTCTAGACTCATGTAACTGGTGAACAACTACGTTTCTAGTCCTTAGCCCAAAGGCTCTCCTTTGTTCTTAGGAAACGTGTACACTAGCTACTATGAACAGAGATAGTGCGTAAACAACACAGAAATAGCAAGCAGATGCAATCCGTGTGGGCAGGAGAAGGGTGCTCCGTGGGTTGAAGCAGTCAGCAAGCCAGCCAGTGCTAATGTCTTTTCCCTAGGAAAAACTGCACACCTCAAGAAAATGGTTTGAGGGCTTTGTAGCCACTGTTCTGATGACATCACTGACCCATATTTAGTGTTCAGCTGGGAAAACTCTGTATTTAGATGTAGGTCCCAAGAGACTCCCATAGGCATGTCATGAAAGAATCTGTTCTTTTTCCAATCAATCCCCTAAGGCAGTGGTCCTCAACCTTCCTAATGCTGAGACCCTTTAATACAGTTCCTCCTGTTGTGGTAACCCTTAACCATAACATTATTTCATTCCTACTTCATAACTGCAATTTTTCTACTATTACGAATCATAATGTGGGGGTCGTGGCTGACAGGTTGGCCACTGCACTAAGGGCTGGAGAGATGCTCACTAGATAAGAGAGCACTGGCTGTTCTTCCAGACGACCCGGCTTCGATTCCCAGCACCAATATGGCAACTCACCATAGTGTCTGTAACTCCAGTTCCAGGGGACCCAATGCCCCCTCCTGGTCTCCTTGGGTACCAGGGACCCATGTGGTGTACAGATATACATGCAGGCAAAAACAAAAACAAAAAACAACAACAAAAAAAAACCAAAAAACAAAACAAACAAAAAAAAACTATACACAATAAAATAAAGTATTTAAAACATTTTAAATGATTAAAAAAAAAAAAAAGCCCAACCCAATCCATGGTCTGCCTAAAGACAGATGACAAACCCTATATTCTATTGAAAAGGTTTTTTGTTTTGTTTTGTTTTGTTTTTTGTTTTTTTTTTACAAAAATCTGCCTTCCCCATCATGGGAACAAAAATCAGCTGCAGTTCTTTCCACAGTGTAGATGTGTTTGGGGGTGCCTACAAGGCCTGAGTAAGCACCCCCAGCCTGCCCAGTACAACACAGACAAAGGAAACTCAGTTCCTCTGAAGCAAAGATCTGGCTGTTCAGCATTAACAGCCTCCTTTCCAATCCCTCATCATTCAAGACTTACTCTGCACTGACTAGATTTTCAGTCCAAGCACTGTGATGATGATCTTTGCTCTGTGGAAGTACCTGAACTGGGAAAGCGACCAGAGCAGACAGATGTGCCCAGGCAGAGGAGTCTGAGAGTCGCCAGAGCCCCACTGTAGACAGCCGCTGGCTGGATACTCTACACAGGTTACGCTTCGGAAGGCCCGCCAAGTCAGCCGGTTTTACAGACAGACAAATGGTACTCCTCAGCTTTCAATGTGGCAGAGTCAGATTCCAACCAGGCCTTCAGGGTTTCAGCACCTCTGTTCTTTCTCTGCCCCACATTTTATTAGCTCCTGCTTTAATTGGGTACCCTGCTAGCGAATGTTTTTCCAGGCCGGTCCTTGCTGCAGATGTCCTGACTTCTACGCAGTAACAGCCAAGTGATAACATTGATAACATCTGATTGGCTAGAATGAAGCTGCCTCTCCTGGGATGGAGCTACCTCCCACTATCACACAGTGACCCAGACCTCCAGCAGTGAGCAAACCATTATGTCACACTCCTTTAACAGCAGAACAATGTGGGTGATTTGAAATAATAAAGGTGTTTGTTGAAAATCTTTACAGTTATCTTTTTAACTAATTATGATTGTTTCAAAACCACTGTCTTCAAATGTTGGATCACAGTTATTTCGTAGTTTCTGGAACAAGGTTAGCTGAATATTAGAGTGAGCCGAGAAAACATGGACATCTGAGAAACTTAATTGAAGATGTGGCTTCCATAATGGCCAAGTGTATGTGGCTTTTGTTAGCTTTCTGTCCTATTTGGTCCTTGTCTCTGAAAGAATACAAGGAAAGGATTAGACAGTAGGGCTTATTTATTTCCTCTGTGTACTGGCTGCGTTTACTTGAGGGAGAAGAGAGTTACTGTCTTCACAGTGTAAGGGCATTTTCAGCCTATCAGAAGGGAAGCGTGGCAGAATTCAAGGGACAGCAGTGTGCCGCAGAGGCTTCGCCTATGATCCTTACTAGAATGTGAAGACCCTGGGCCAGAACAGGAAGTGAAGGTTATAGCCTTCAAGACCCACCCCTCACTAGACCCCCATGTCCACCAGGCCCAGTAACCTTCAAAAGAGCTCCATAGGCTGGAGATCGATCGGGCGCTCAAAGCATCAACCCATGGGAACATTCCAAATTCAAGCTAAAACATTAAGTAAAATACTTGTCAGGTTTCAGCACTCAGCCTTTAGCATGCTCACAGTCTTATGAAGGAGAAAGACTGTCTGAGGCAATGGAGCAGAATCAGGGAGGGTTGTCTGAGGAGATGGCACATGCAGTGCTATAAAAAGCAGAAGGTGGTACCATGGTAACATGGACGAGAAGCTTCCAAATCAGGCCAAGGATGTAGGAGGAAGGTGTCTAGTACTCAGTGGCATCAAAAGCAGAGCTGTGGGGCAGTGAGAGGCCTCTTGAGGAAGAACACAGTGTCCGGATGGAGCTTTCACAGTTTCTTATGGAATCACAAGGACTTTGGTGCCTAAGGTTTATAAAAAAGAGGGTGAGGAAAGAGAACTCGGAAAGGAAAGCAGGCTGGACCCATCTGCCACAGCCCTTCTATGTCACAAAAGGAATTTGGATTTTCTTCATTCCTTCTGAAACTACATATGGACCTTACTATGCGCCACATACCATTCCAGTTCCTGCGGTCATCATCGTAGGAAACAAGAGAGATAAACATCTTATTTTAGCAAAATAAGAACTCACCTAAGGGCTTAAAGCAGGATGATGAGCACTGGAACTGAAGCTTGGGAGAGCACACTGTAGCTAGATCAGAAATTCTTAGGTGAAGATACACAGCCACAAAATGCTGGCCCTCTGATTTAAATGCAGGAACATAATAATACATCATGAAGTTCTATTTAACACATTACATTGTATATAAATATTTATGTTATTTTTTCATGTAAGTATGGCTTTCAGATTTCTTTGTAACCAGTCAATAAATCGAATGGGTCTTTTTCTTCTCACTTGCATGTTCTGACACCAAACATCATTCTTACAGGGAAGGAAAAGGCAGATGATAAATGTCATATATTGAAGATAATAAAATGCATTTTAAAGATAAAGAATTAATAACTGTATTACTTTTTAAAAAATGTGAATTAGTATTTTATCATGGGAAATTTTGGGTTCCCTGAAACTGGAGTTACACAGTTGTGAGCTGCCATGTGGGTCCATGGGAGTTGAACCTGGGTCCTCTGGAAGAGCAGTCAGTACTCTTAACCACTGAGCCATCTCTCCAGCGCCTCAGTATTATTTTCTTTGCTATGATACAACCACCAGAACACCAAGGCAACTTGTAGAAGGAAAAGTGTTCGAGACTTTATGACTTCAGGGAAATGGGTCCATCATGGTGAGGGCGAGGGAGCAAGCAGGTGTGGCACCGGAACAGGAAACTGAGGGCTCATATCTGGAACCACAGTGAGACGCAGAGCTACCAAACAAGTGAGGTGAGATTATACATACTCAAAGCCTTCACTCAGTGACATACCTATGCTACAAGGTTCCACCTCCCAAAGGTTATCCAACCTTCCCAAACAGCCTCACCAAGTGTTCAAATACCTGAGCCTATGGGGGACATTTCTCACTGAAAGCACTCTGTAGCTGGAGACCTTCTCTCCAGCCCCCGCCAAGCCCTGTTATTCCAACAGCCCACTAATAAAATAAACACACAGACACTTATATTATTTAAACTGCTTGGCCATTAGCTCAGGCCTGCCATTGTCTAGCTCTTACTCTTATATTTAGCCCATTTCTATTCATCTATACTTTGCCACGTGGCTCGTGGCTTACCGGTACCTCACATCTCACTTGTCATGGCGGCAGCTGGCAGTGTCTCCCTCCTTCCTTCTTCTTCTCCCAATTTTCCTCTCTCTTAGTCCCGCCTATATACTTCCTGCCTGGCTACTGACCAATCAGTGTTTTATTTACCAATGAATCATCCACAGCACTTCCCCTTTTTCTTTTTTTTCAAAAAGGAAGGTTTTAACTTTAACACAGCAAAACTACATATAACAAAACAATTATCAAGCAAGAATTACAGTTACAATATTAAGGAAGATACCCTATCTATCTTATATTTATGAGTCTAAGGTTTTATATCTAACTTATCTTTTATCATAACTAAGGAAAATTGTAACTATCTAGCTATCTAGCTTTAACTACATCAAAGACCTCAGAAGGATATAATATTACCTGAGAAATGGGAGAAGGATGCAAGCAACTTTCAGGAGTCTTGCAGGGTAGACAGAGACAGCTGGCAGCCTGGACAGTCACCTAATGCTCCTTTGTAAAGTTGGGGCATTTGTCTTCAGCCCACAGGGCTAGAGTCTCTCAGTCACTTCTTTTAGTGTCCTGTAGAATGTCTGGCAGTTTCCTCTCTAAGCAGGTACTTGAAGGACCATTTTGGCAAGCAAAGTTCAGTGGTCACCTTCCTATGGGTCCTGCATGTCCAGTTGATCAAGCAGTCCATGCAAGAACAGTTTCTTGCCCAAATGGCTATTTTTGCCAAGGTGAAGATAAACTCTATATAGAGTGTCTTCAATGCCCATCCTTCTCTCTGAAGTAAATCAGTGCTGCCAGGAACAGACATGTCTCACTGTCCAGAAAGTCTACATTTTTGTTTGTTTGTTTTTGTTGTTGTTGTTTTTTGAGACAGGGTTTCTCTGTAGCTTTGGAGGCTGTCCTGGAACTCCCTTTGTAGGCCAGGCTGGACTTGAACTCACAGAGATCCACCTGCCTCTGCCTCCCAAGTGCTGGGATTACAGGCATGAGCCACCACTGTCCGGCACTTTTGTTTGTTTGTTTGTTTGTTGTTGTTTTTTTAAGTCTACATTTTAAAAATATTTTAAATGTCATATTCTGTAGGTCTTTGAAGTATTTGAAGATTACCTGTCTATCTGAAATATATCTATGTATACCTAGAAGAATTAACTAACATAGTTACAAGTATGATTATCATAGATGACTAATTATTAATCTATTAATCTATTAATCCATTACAATTTTAAATGAGCTGTACAAACATAATACCTTAAACAAGACTAGAAATATACACACAGTATAACAAAATTAACTTCAAGTTTATATCAATAGACTAAAATCTATACCATTGTAAAACATTTTAAACAAGTTGTTGCTCATCTTATTATATCTATATGATATCCCCTTTTCTTCTTTAGAAAGATATCACATTTATAATCAACCTGATTTAAATAAAAATACTGGTTTTACTCTGTCCCACAGCAGAGGCTCTTTTGATTTGGGACCCAAGAATCTTTTAACCTTTTTTTTTTTTTTTTAAATCAATATGTCTGGGTTTAGAGATGCAGTGAGCCAATTCCATCTCCAAAGCCAGCTTGATATATTTGGGAATTTGGGCGTAGTTTTTCTTACTACTTCCTGCTGGAGGGGGGTGCTGTATCTTATGGGGACACAAAGAAAATTTTAGGATTATGGAGTAGTCTGTGAGGGTGTATCGCTTGAGCCAGTTGCCTTGAAACTGTTTTGGATGTTGGATCATCTGGGCCATGGTGTCAGTGGAGACCATTCAGGGGGTCTTGGCTGGTCAAACCTGATGTATCTTAATCAGGAACAAATCCATACCCTCTGGCTTTCTGTGGAAACAAAAGCAGAGCCTCTTTTCCATTTTTTTTCTTTTTTTTTCTTTAATAAATAATTTTTTTCTTTATTATTATGTGTTTTAAATTTTACACATCAGCCATGGGTTCCCCTGTCTTCCCCCTCCCGCCCCTACCCCCACCTTCCCTCCAGCCCCTCCACTCCATTCCCATGTCCTCCAGGACCAAGACACCCCTGGGGATTCATTTAAACCTGGTGGATTCAGTACAGGCAGGTCCTGTCACCTCCTTCCAGACTGAGCAAAGTGTCCCTGTGTAAGCCCAAGGTTTCAAACAGCCAGCTCATGCACTAAGGACAGATCCTGGTCCCACAACTGTTGAGAGCCTCTTTTCCAAAGCAACATATCCTTATATCCAAATTTCGAAGTTAAGGTGTTTTTAAAATATACAGATTGGCTTACCTCCACTGCCTTTACCATCAAATAACTCTTCAGTTAAAAATCCCAAAGACAACATAATCTAGATTCTCTGTGTAATATCCATCTTTACATGGTTTATTTTTTATACTACTTTTACTGTCTCTTTAAAGACTTTATTTTTTAAAACTATGTATTTTTTATATAACTGTATATATCACTTTTTTGTTTCTTTCAAGCCTACATATATTTTATACACATTGTAAAGCATTTAAAGTCTTGTTCCATCTGAGTCTGCCTTATTGTGAATCGCTTTAAACTGTAGCATGCAGCATTTTTAAGACTGAAACATCTTTATGGCTGATGGCTCTGCCCACCTCAGCTTCCCAAAGTGGTGGTGGTACAGTTTACTTCCAGCTCTGGGTCTGGAGCCATGTGTACCATCAACTATCAGCAGCTGTTCTATCAAAGCAGCGTGTAGCCCAGAAACCTTTTTTTTTTTAAACTAGCAAAAACAATATCCAACATACAGAATAGTGAGCAGCTTGGAAACACCTCTGTGTAACATAGCATAGGTCAAGCCCGCACACCAAGAACCCGCCATAGAGTAGTTCAAACACGTAGGCTGCCGCTAAGTTGAGAGAGACAACTAGGAAGCTGTTTTTAGCTCTGTTTTGAATTTGTTTATTAAATATTTTCAGGTTTAAGGTGGAAACTGGAGCCCTTGGGCGCCATTTGTAGTGCCAAAGTCAGAAAGCCAAGATTCAAACCTGAGTTCCCAGATGGTTTATTTGCTAGTTATGTTTTATACTGGTTAGTGTCTATTGTCTACTTGACATGATCTGGAGTTACCTGGTGTGGTGGTTTGAAAGAAAATGGCCCCCAAAGGGAGTGGCACTATTAGGAGGTGTGGCCTTGTTGGAGTGGGTGTGGCCTTGTTGGAGTGGGTGTGGCCTTGTTGGAGTGGGTGTGGCCTATTGGAAGCAGTGTGTCATTGTGGGGGTGGCTTTAAGGTCTTTTTCTCAAGCTTTACTCAGCCTAACAGTCAGTCAACTTCCTGCTGCCTTCTGGTCAAGATGTAGGCAGCACCACATCTGCCTGCATGCTGCCATGCTCCCCATCATGAACCTCTGAAACTGTAAGCTGCTGTGGGATGTTCAAGTATGTCAAATGTGTTGCTCTGATTGGTTAAAATAAAACACTGGTTGGTCAGTAGCCAGGCAGAAAGATAGGTGGGACAAACAGAGAAGAGAATTCTGGGAAGTGGAAGGCTGAGGCAGGGAGACACTGCTAGCCGCCGCCATGACAAGAAAGATGTAAGGTAAGCCACAAGCCACATGGCAAAGTATAGATTAATAGAAATGGGCTAGATATAAGAGTAAGAGCTAGACAATGGTAGGCCTGAGCTAATGGCCAAGCAGTTTAAATAATATAAGTGTCTGTGTGTTTATTTTATAAGTGGGTTGTTGGACTAACAGGGCTTGGCAGGGGCTGGAGAGAAAGTCTCCAGCTATATACAGTAAGCCTTGATTAAATGTTTTCTTTGTAAGGTTGCTATGGTCATGGTGTCTCTTCATAGCAATAAAAATGCAAACTAAGATACCTGGGAAGAGGGAACCTCAACTGAAGAATTGCCTGTGGGATTGTCTGTAAGGCAGTTTTGTAATGGCTATTTAATATAGGACAGTCCATTCTACTTGGAAAGTGACCCTAGGAGCAAGTAGGTGAGCTGTGTTACTCCATGGTCTCTGTTTCAGTTCCTGCCTGGAGTTCCTGACTTGGCTTCCCTCAGGGATAAACTGCTGTCTAGAAGCATACAAAGAAATATACCCTTTCCTCCCCCAAGTTGCTTTGGGTCCATGTTTTATCACAGCAACAGTCCATATCGTTTAATGTCATAAAACTAATTATAACATAGTTACTGCCGAGTGGTGGTGGCGCACGCCTGTAATCCCAGCACTTGAGAGGCAGAGGCAGGCAGATCTCTGTGAGTTCGAGGCCAGCCTGGTCTACAAAGCGAGTTCCAGGACAGCCTCCAAAGTTACACAGAGAAACCCTGTCTCAAAAAACCAAAAACATAAATAAATTAATAATAACATAGTTACCATCTCTCCTTAACTCCTAGGAGACCAGAAGATACACAACTCAAAGCAGAAGCTTACCATCAAATGTGTTAAACATTAGTACATGCCTGCAGGCTGGCTCACTAGAGCTATTTCCCAGATAAACATGCCCTAGCTCCAATAAATCTCAGCTATGTTGATGTTTAGAAATTATGTGAATCTCAAGACTCTTCTGTGAGTGTGGAACATAGGACACACACCCAGCCTGGTAAATCTGCAGAACAGGAGTTCAGCAAAGAAGGCAGTGGAGCAATGAGATAAACGCCCTTGTCAATACGCCTGAAGCCTGAACTCAACTCCCAAAAGGCACAGAAAGGTGAAGAGAGATCCCAGACTACACAAAGTTACCCTCTGACCCTCACACACACATGTCATCTCTCTCTCACTCACACACAATAATAGTACATCTTAAAAAGAAGGACACATTTCTCCTGCAGTAAAAACACAGTCAAAACGTGAAAAACATTCATGTCCTAAAGAGTTGTTTTCTGGTACTAGAAAATGTTATTTTTAAGTCAAAGAAATTCTATGATCTTCTATAATATTAAACAAAAAGTAACAACAAACACCCTCAGGCTTCAGAGCTTTTTGTGGATTCCTCAGTTACCTTGTCCCTTGCCTCTCCAGAGAGCCTCAGCCCTCCTCCAGGGAGCCTCAGTCCTCTCCAGAGAGCATCAGACCCACTTCCCCTGGGGCTCCATATTAGAAAGCCTGCAGGCCCTGGTCACCATCCATGCTCCTGTCCTTCCTGAACTCCCTCCTTCCTAAACAGGAGCTAAGCTTCTTTGCAGAACCAGAAAGAACTTCCTCACAGGACTGAGAAGTGCAGAACTTGTTTTCATACACTTCAAGGTCATCAGTAACTCCTCAGTTCTTCTCTACCCATCAACACACTCTGTGTTTAGTTGGCAATAACTGTTGAGTCTAGGAAAGACGGAGCACTTTATTTATTTGTTTGTTTGTTTATTCATGGCTTTCTAAAAATTTGAAATGTGGTATGTCATCGTAGCTGGTCATTCCCAACTATAGCAGAATACAGATATTCCCAACTGATGAGTATCTATCTCAAATTTCTAATTCTAGCATTCTACTGGGCAGTCCACACACAAGACATAGCCTGTGCTCCATCTGTCATAGTAATTCTAGGTGTGTGTGTGTGTGTGTGTGTGTGTGTGTGTGTGTGTAAGCATGCCCAAATATGGCCCTATAAAGACACACTGGACATGCTGGACTCAAATGGCCAAGGAATGAATATGCAATCATTTATTTAGGTCAGCTTTTCATTTCCTTTTCAATTAAACAATGGTTGGGATGGGAAACTCCCTCCTGGTCAAGCAGCAGTGCCTCTGCTTCCATATTTGTAAGAGTGTTGCTTTGCTCTCCAGTCTGAGAAGAAGAGAGGAAACTGGGTAAGTCTGTCTCCACACACCACAATGTTACCAGGAAGACGCCACTGAGAAGACCAGGGTTCTAAGCTGCCTTGAGACTCTGTTATTTGTGATGTGAATCCTGTAGCTGTTTTTTTGTTGTTGCTTGTCTTAGACTAGTTGTTCTCAACCTTCCTAACACTGTGACCCTTTAATACAGTTCTCCATGCTGTAGTGACCCCCAACCATGGCATTCTTTTGTTGCTACTTCATCATTATAATTTTGCTACTGTTATAAATTGTAATGTGAATATTTGTGTTTTCCGATGGTCTTAGACAACCCCAAAAGAGGTTGCAATCCACAGGTTAAGAAATGTTAACTTTGAATAAATGTCAATTTTTTTCTTTTGTGTATTTATACTTGTTTATACTTGTGTGTGTGGTCTGCTTGTCTCAGTGATAAAGGGAAAACAGTATATTGACAACTGTTTACAAGAAAGTGGAGAAAAGCCAGGTGGCAGTGGTGGTGCATGTCTTTAATCCCAGCACTCAGGAGGCAGAAGCAGGCCAATCTCTATGAATGTGAGGACAGCCTGGTCTATAGAGTGAGTTCCAGTATAGCCAGGGCTACACAGAGAAAACCTCTCTCTCAAAAAAAAAAAAGTTTGGACTGCTCCTAAGTGTAACAATATACAGAATAACTTTATGTTCTCTTATCAGACTCCATCTTTAATCCAAACCACACTTGACAGGGTTTTTTTACGTTAACCTTAAACTCTAGGCCTTACTGAAAGCCACTGAAGGGACACTTCACTACTAAATGAGAATGCAGAGCCACGTGCGTGTGCGTGCATGCATGTGTGCGTGCGTGCGTGTGTGTGTGTGTGTGTGTGTGTGTGTGTGTGTGCTGTATGAGTAAGTTTGTGTTTGTGTACATCCATGCATGTATATGTGTGCGCATGTGTAAGCCAGAGGTGGACATCAGGTTCTTGGTACTACCCTTCTGTAGGATAATATCCTTGTACACTAGTTTAATAAAATACCGATTGGCCAGTAGTTAGGCAGGAAGTATAGACAGGCGAGCAGATGAGGAGAATGCTGGGAAGAGGAAGGCTGAGTCAGGAGTCACCAGCCAGACACAGAGGAAGCAAGATGACGAGGCAAAACTGAGAAAAGGTACCAAGCCACATGGCTAAACATAGATAAGAATTATGGGTTAAATTAAGTGTAAGAGCTAGTCAGTGATAAGCCTGAGCTAATGGCGATACAGTTTGTAATTAATATAAGCTTCTCTGTGTTTATTTGGGTCTGAGTGGCTGCAGACTGGGCAGGACACAGAAAAACTTCCAACTACATTTGACACTCACCATTGGGCATCGATCCCCATAGACCTAAAAAAGCTTAAAGATTCTGAATGCACAGAAATGGAGCCACACTAGGTTTCCTAGTCTTACAGTCTCATTCCAGTAATAGCATAGAGACTCATCTCCTGACAGCTGCCTGTGAGATGGAACTGGCCGCCAACCACCATGAGCCAAGCAGCATGGCATATCCCCACAACAGTACATAGTGGTGTCTCCAAGCTGCACAGCATGGTGTGTGGCAGATTTAGCTTTTGCTAGTACAGAAAGAAAGGAAGGAAGGAAGGAAGGAAGGAAGGAAGGAAGGAGAGAGAGAGAGAGAGAGAGAGAGAAAGAAAAAGAAAGAAAGAAAGAAAGAAAGAAAGAAAGAAAGAAAGAAAGAAAGAAAGAAAGAAGGAAGGAAGGAAAGAAAGAAAGAAAGAAAGAAAGAAAGAAAGAAAGAAAGAAGGAAGGAAAGAAGGAAAGAAAGAAAAGGTTTCTGGGTTACAGGTTGCTGGATGGAGGCAAGGACCCACTGCCTCTCAGAGTCGGCAAAGAGCAGGGCTCCCACAGCTGGCAGTGAATTACCTCCCTCATGTTGAATAGCTGAGATGGGTGCAGTCAGTGGCCAAGGCTGCTGCTTCAGTACTGGCCACTGCAGTTTAAAGCAATAGGTTCACAATAAGGTAGATTCAGATGGAATAAGACTTTAAATGGTTTACAGTGCGTGTAAAAATGTCCATAGGTGTGGAAGAAAGAGGAAAATGAATATAGACAATTACATAAAGAAATAGTTTTAAAAAATAAAGTCTTTAAAGAGACAGTAAAAGTAATTTTAAAAAAGTCATGTAAAGATGGGTATAACATAGAGAAAATGATGTGCTGGTTGAATCTATTTTTCACAGGGGGTGTCTGAGAGTAGGGAAATTTAAAACAGGTCAAACAGACTATGCTGACTGTTCTATGGTGTGCTTTTTTGCATGAGGTCTGGATTAAGATAACATCTGGTCTGTATTTCTTGAACTATTTCCCTTTTATCACAAGAAAACTCGCAACCCATCTTGCCACTGCTCTTAATTTAGCTCTAAATATCGCTGATGAAACGTTGTACAACATGCTGTTGTCTATTACCGTGATTTCCTTGAAGGAACAGTTGATACTTTTATGTATCCCAGCACGGCTAATCATGCCAGGCCCCCTTAGTAGGACTTACCTTACAATCATATGTTCAAATGTCCCACCTAAATCCCTCCTTTGGTACCAAAAGAGTCTTATTCTGAGACAGATTTCACTACATTGTCAGGTACAGAGTGCAGGTCCCAGAGTCAAAAAGCCATCCAGAATCCTTTACAAGGACGAACATTTCATGCCAGAGCCAACAAATCATTGTTCTCGTCACTGCCGCCATACAGTCTCTCGAAAATGGGAACCAGTAAACTGCCTCCTGAACTTTCCAGGGTTTAAGTCTCATACAGTGCAGTGTACTGACTTATAATACAAACTCCTGAGTTTTTATTTTTAAGGACTCGTAGAATGCAGAGCAATTGCATAACTCATTTCTACAAATAATAAGTCGAGAACACGCTCCTTCTGATACTGTTTACATGCTACCGGTGGGCATTGCTTGGTTCATTTTAGACTGCATCCTCGCCTCTCAGAAAGTAAATGTCTGCACTGGGTAGTTACGTGGGAAATTACCTTCCACTCGGCAACAGCCTGTGCTCCTGGGTTTTTAAAAAGCACAGAACCCCAAATACACAAAGGATGTGGGGGTCTTAAAAAGCAGCGAGAAGCAATGCTGAACAAGTATGAAAATACAGAAGGTTAAATACAGGACAAGGTGCAGTAAGAACTGTATCACACACAAACTACAGAAACAAGAGCAACAACGAAATTACCAACAATCAGACACGGATCTCACCGTGTCAGGCGTGATGGGCTATTTCCAGCCATTGAGTAGGAGCAAAGAACATGTTGTGCACTAAGGAAGGCTCTTAATGATGTCTTGAGAACAGAACATGAACAGTGTGGTAGCACTTGGTGCTGTCATTAAAAGCAAAAAGGCTGATGAGATGGCTTTGTGGGCAAGAACAGTTGTGACAACCTGAGATCCATCCCTGCATACGACATATACACATCATGCACACACACACACACACACACACATACACACACACACACACACAGCATGCACACACACACATCATGCACATACACACACACACACACATTCCCCCCCACACACATGCATAAACACCAATAGATATATACAAACATTTTAATATATATACCCATATACGTATATGTGCATATATATTAATATTAGCACATGTATGATATATAATTATATATTAATGTGTATTAAGAAGACAGGAAGAATTCACACCAAACTAGTGCCTAATCATTAGACTAAAGGAGAGACTACATATGGATCTTCTAGCTTTGAGAATATGTATATATTTGATTTTTTTTTTCTTTAAAGTAAAAATGCATTGAAGAAACACAGCAGACAGAAGTGAGGTGACGGAGACACTCCCCTTGAGAAATAAGAGGTAAGAAGTGGGGTTGGGGGGCAGGGGATCACAAGACAGGGTGAGAGCCTGCAGCAGAGGGCCAGAGGCATGCGATTGACGGGCTTCCTGTCATCTTGCATTTTTCAGAGGGAATTCTGAGAATAAAAAGCCTTTGGGAGTTATCAGCGGTCAGGCTGGAGCCGTTCATTTTTCTCCTGCCTGTGTTTGTTGTCTGGCAGCCAGTCAAGGCTGCTCTTAGCAGAATTAAGATCCAGGAGAAAAGATTATCCCAGAGAACGCATGATAAGGGGCTGCAAAGTGTGGCTGGTTATCACTGTCACAATACCAAACAGGTCAGAAAGGATTTCGTATAGGTTTCACGAGAAGCAGGTAATCTCTGTGGAAAGAATGGGACAGCTGTCCTAGGGAGACACTTCAGGACAGCTGCACGCTGCAGTGCATTTGAGAGACACTTCAGGACAGCTGCACGCTGCAGTGCATTTGAGAGACACTTCAGGACAGCTGCACGCTGCAGTGCATTTGAGAGAAACCGGCCATTTCCCCGAGTCCAAGGACAGCATTAGTCTGGGGGTGGATAATGTAAAGAGCAGCAACTTCCCTTTATTCCCCCTTGTTCATTGAACCCGGATAATGAATTAACTTTCTCACTCTCCCTTGGGGCATTTTTAATATTTTTGAATGGTATATTTTCATTCACTTTTTTTTTTTTTTTTTTTTTTTTGTCCTATTAGCTAAGGAAAGGCCTGAAAGGAATTCTGTCATACAGCTTGATACAAGAAAGAGGGGAAATGATCATAACATTACTTAAGCACTTAACTGTTGAGAGGTTTTTGCTTTGTTTTTTTGTTTGTTTTTTATCACTAGGAACAGCGTGGCTTTGCACGGGTGTCGGGAGACATTGCCGCTCTGGTACTGAAACATGTGTTTTCGAACAATGTATTGGAATGGCGAGGGTTTGGGGTTCATGTCAGCACTGCAATTTACAAGCATTCACATGCAGTATGAACTTACACAACATTTCACCATGTTGTCTATGAATCACTCAGCTCCAAGCGCCACAGCATATGGACAACTAACTGCAAAAGGCACCACAGAAGAAAATGCATGTGGTGTTTGCCTCTCGAACGCCTCGCTTTGCAAGTGTGTTGTTTAGTTCCTCCAACTGTGTTTCCGCCTGAGTGATAAGGGCTCTTTCTTTGCTTTGTTTCCTTTTTCTTTTGAGGAAATCCAGGGAAACAGACATTAACATTTTCTTTTTTTTTTTTTTTTTTTTTTTTTGGAGCTGAAGAACGAACCCAGGGCCTTGTGCTTGCTAGGCAAGCACTCTGCCACTAAGCTAAATCCCCAACCCCAACATTAACATTTTCAACGAGGTAATATTTCCGTGCATAGCCCTTAGGTACACAGCTACACAGTCAGTCACAATAGCGAGATATTTGCTTTGAGTTGCCGCCCCAGTCAGAGTGGTGGATTTTCAAGGCTTGATCCATCCTACACTTGATTAACAAAACACATTCCCAAGATGGCTACAGTGAAGGGGCGTGTCTAACTAAGACAGATTCCAAAAATCAGGATTCCCAGCATGACCTCACCACAGAGGTGACAAGAATACTCTTAACGACTCCAGCACTGTGGATTTACTCATGACCAAAGCCAGTATTAAACAAAAGTACATCAAAATTAAAAAAAAAAAAAAAAATCCAAACCTTTAACATTTCTTTAGATTTATCAAGGTATCTGTGAAAGCAGTAAGTGCACATGCTCTCATTTAGTACTGACTTCTAAAAGCTCACCAGCCACCGACTGTTGGGGAGATGGTAACTATGCCATGCCCCATAGCACATACATCCTTCCCAAAATGTCTTTTTAACCATAATTTGTATTCTATCTAAAAAAAAAAAAAAAAAAACCTTTATAATAACAGCAAAAATCTTGAGTAATTGGACATTAAAATATGATTTGAAACATTTTTATTTACGTAGGTTATATGTATAAATGCTTTTACAGTTTGCCAAATGCCAATAGTACAAAGATTGGAGAATAAAAGCAAAAATCTCCCCGAAGTAGCCTAATGCTGGGGCTGGAGCTGGTTAGCAGAGTGCTTGCCTGAGAAACCCTGGGATCTACCTTCAACACTGTACAAAAGGAGGTGTGGTGGTTCACATCTATAATCCCAGCACTCCAGGAGTGAAGGCTGGAGGGTCAGAAGTTAAGGGTCCTTGGCAACACAGCAGTTCAAGTCCAGCCTGGGCTACATGAAACCCATTAAAAACCAAAAAAACAACAAAGACTTCCCTCCCTCAACTCACACGTCAGACCCCCTCCTTGGTAGTCACTGCAGTTATGGGGGAGGTTTTACATAGGCCTTTGGGTAAGCATCTGCAATCACATATTCATATATCACATGTACCGTACACCGTTTACACCGTGAATTTTGTTTGGTTGGTTTTCAGTGTTGGGGATTGAGCCCAGGGCCTTGTGACACTATACAAACCCTGGACCGTTGCGCTTCTTTCCAGCCCACGCTGCTTTCCTTTGTCTAATCATTTCTAGGTCAGCAGATTGAGACCAGAGGTTGCAAAATCATAGCCCATCATTCACAAATCTCTAAAACATTTCTGAGCTTGTTTTCAACACATAGAGTCCATTTATTTATTTCACCTGTGTGTGTTAACGATGGCACCCAGGGCCTGGCCTGGCTAAGCATTTGCTCCACCACTGTGCCTCACCCCAACCCCAATTTTATCTTTTTTTTTCCTCTCTTTTTCTTTTTTTTTTAAGACAGGGTCTCACTGTGTAGCTCTGATTGGCCTGACACTCACTATATAGACCAGGCTGGCCCTTGCCCCTCCTGAGTACAAGGACTAAAGGCATGGGTTACCATTCCAGGCAACCCCTTCCCATCTTATGTGGTTCACACAGTCCCCTTCAAACAAGAGCAGCCTGGTGACTCATGTGTCTCAAGTCCCCACAGTTCCCACCTCATAACCATAGCCTAGCCCTCTAGACCTCTGCGATTCCCAACATAAGACTGTATATCATCCCATAATGCATTGTAATTTATTTAGCCATTGTCCTGTTTATAGTATACTTTTAACCTCAAGCACCGGTGCCATATTTGGTAGGACAGACATGAACCCCATGGAGAAATAAACTCCTTTTGTAATCTACCAATCCATTTTCTCCTACAGTCTGTGAAGCAGCCCACCACCATAACTGATCGATCCTGGCGAAACTTTACAATGCAAAGGATTGTTCTGTAATTTTGCCTTTGAAAAAGGATACTTTAATTGAGAGATCAGAGCCAGGACATGGGGTAGAGGAGGGATTATAAGATAAAGACGAGTCAATCAGGAGCTAATTGGGATAGAATCAATGTGCTATTTAGTTAAACCTAGACTCCTGAAAAAAAAAAAATTTCCCCCTCTGGCTTAAAAGTGACGAAGACTTGCTGAATAATTAGGGTATTTTCTGTTATCTTTCATCAGCCCTATCTGTCTTCAGGCTCCTTTTTTCTCCTACCCCCATACCTCTCACCGCCCCCCTCCAAAATCTCTAGGCGCATATAAAGTTCCCACTGTGGTGCTTTGCAGCTTTGAACATGGGATAGCAATGGGAAAAGTTCAAAGACGATCCTGCCAAAGTGACGTTGTTCCTCTGAACAAAGCTGACAGACCAACAAGACAGGGGAGGAAATCACAGACA